>NW_010326519.1:0-941 GCF_000700745.2 Antrostomus carolinensis | reverse complement strand
GACCCAGCTCCCTCAGCCTTTCCTCATAAGCAAAAGCTGAACAGTAAACTCCAAAGTAGTGATGACGTGAGTCCAGATCATACAGTTTCAGGCAGAGAAGGCTGGCATATATCTCACAAAACTGCCTTTACCAGTCTTAGCTTATCCACAAGATCTCCCAATAAAATCATGGAAGGAAACACCTTCTTCAAGTTGAGGCTATAGCTATCAGGATTAACTCACCTATGCCATCAGAAAAAAGCATTCAACAGTGAGTACAGGTATAAATTAATAAGAAACTGACTGGGGAGAAAGAAGTAGTTTGCTCACCATAACTATTGTTCCTTTTTCCTCCAGCTCACAAGCGGATCAGAACCAGATTGTATATCATTTGGGGCAAAGCAAATCAATCCCATGGGCTTGGTTCAACCAGCAAATGCGATCCTTTATGACTTTTACAACCCTGGTAAGAGCAATGAAACATGATACATAACTGATTGAAAGAGACACCCTCAAGAACAAGCTCCAGTCTACAGAAAGGCAGTTTTGATGTAGTGTTTGAAACCACATTATTTTCTCGACTGTTAAAATAACCTTCTATTGTCTTCTACTACCATGGCTTAAGATCATCTAAATAGAGATCCCCTCAGGAAAGGTCTGTTATTACAAATGGACTGAAAATGCAAACATTTACACTCATGGATTTTCAAATCGAGTTTCCTGAGTTCCTGTTTTTCATAGTGCTTTTAAGCACATTCCACTCATATTATCTTTTTGATCAGGTTGTCTTTTTATGCATCTAAGGCAGGCAGACTTAGAGGTTTGGCTTAGATAGTGTGCTTGCTGGAGGAACCAGTCTCACTCCCCATGCAAAGAAGGTTAAATGAAAATAATCCAGTTATGTAAAAAATGTTTGAAAATTAGGTCAAATCTCTACTTTGCCTGAAGCTGAGGGATCCAAG
>NW_010326518.1:0-4295 GCF_000700745.2 Antrostomus carolinensis | reverse complement strand
ACACAAGTCTAAACTGGAATAGAATTAGTGGATATCTTGATTGATATAGTTTGGAGAAGGTGACATACTTTTGTAAAGGAAAGCCCTGCTTTGCAGACCATTGGAGTGAGAGTTGGTACAGCTACCTGAGTTTCTGAAAAGTTTTAAATAATGTACCACTCCAAATGCTTTTAAGAAAACAGAGCAGTTACTACACTAGGGAGAAAACCATTGAATGATAACTAATTGATTAAAAGACAGGAAACAGAGCACAAAAGTGAAAGGTTGGTACTTGCATGGAGGTAGGTCACCCATGAAATTTTGCTGGTATATATGCTAAGACCTGTTGCTTGTTCGTTGAATGTATCAATAACCTAGAAAATGGGATAACAGTGAGGGGATGAAGGTTGCCAATGATACTAAAGGCAAGGGCTGACCTTGAGGAATTGCAGAAGGATCTTCTAAGACTGAGAGACTAGCCAATAAAAAGAACAGATTAAATTCAGCACAGTTAAAAATGAAATTATGCCCACGTAGAAAAGCAATCCTGGCTTCACACACATAATGATGTTTTCATATCTGCCCATTGCTGATTAGGAGTGAAATCCTGGGGCTGATTGGAGGAAAATATACAGCCTGATGAAAATATGAACACAAGCCAAAAAAGAAGCAAAGTATTAGGTGTTATTAATGAAAGGCACCGAAACAAAACTCTGACATTTCACTATATAAATCCATCATTCTCCTCCATCTGGAACACTAGCTACAGAGAGAGAGAGAGCTCACTGTCTTGTTCAGCAGAAGGACAAAGTGGTAGCAAATAAAGCTAAAAAGTGCCATGTTCAAAACAAATAAATAGAAGCGGTGCTTCATGAAATGGAGAGTTAATTAATGGAATTCCTTGCCACTGACTGCTGTGGATATTGAAACTTTACACAGGTTCAAGAATGAATGCATTCATGGAAGATAACTTTTGAAAGGTTATTGAACATGTTGAAGCCATAACCATCTCAGGAAGTCCTTAAGTTGAAATTAGTTGTGGGCTGGAAAAGTACACAGAAAAACCATAGGTGCCTACCTTATTCTCTTTCTCTCATTTGGGCATCCACGTAGGGTCACTGTTACAGGCAGTAGTAAGAGAGATGGACTGTTAGTCTCATACCACGTAACCATGTGTGTGTCATAAATGTGCTTTTCTACTCATCATTCTAGTTTATAATATCTCTTTCATTCATCTGCATGGATTTTCATTCTCCACTGTCATTCTTCCCATTTCTGTCTAACCTATTAATCTCTTCTCCACCCTTCAGTTTACCCACCAGTGTCTCTACTGTGCTTGTCTTACCCAGTACACTGTCCACCCATCAACATCACCCATCCACGTACCCTTATATTTCAGTCAATTTGTGACCAATTGTGAAATTAGCAAGGGAGCATAAGATTAGATAGTGCTCATTTTACTAGATGAGAAGGAAACATTCCCCAGTACCCTACAACTATGGCATTTATTTGAACCAAGGTCTGCACTTTTTGTCTCTAGGATGTAATGACAATGGATGGTGTCCCCTATGACCTTACTGAGAGGCAAGTATATGAAGTTGGACAGCAGGCTGCAGCAGCCCTGGTAAGTGTGCTCACATTCGCTGCATTTTTTCCTTCTTACTCAACTGCAACACAAGTCTGTACAGTGGCCTAAGCCTTCTTGGCCTAGGCACTGAGGATGTGCTTTGTTAAAACTGAGCCAAATATGCTTGCATCATATTGGTGAGCGTACACCTCTATTCCACAGCATGGAAGACATGTATAAACTAAGTGAAAATTTATATAAATTAAAATTCCTTTTAAAATTATCATGGTCTCTTTCTTTTCCAATTTTCCAGGCTTACCTTGAACAGAAGAATTTGTTCCACGGTGACGTTGCTGCCAGGAATGTCCTCCTTCATCACAACTTCACTGCTAAGCTCTGTGGTTTGGGTCTGGCCTATGAAACTCACACATATGGTGCCAACTCAGTCACACAGATTGTGCCAGTCAAGTGGCAGGCACCAGAGCGGCTCCTGAAGAAACCCCCCAGCATCAAGGCAGACATGTATGATTTAATTTTTGGACTAGAAGTTCATCTGTCTGTCAGGCCTATCTCTTTCACTCCCTTATGTTGCATTTCACGTCCTGAAGTTCACAGTAAGGCATATCTAGTCTCAGCATAATGCTCCACTTTATAGCTCATACCTTTTCTTCTCATTTCTGGGGCTCATGCCTAGTTGTTTTTGTGTATTTAAGCCAGCTAGCTACCTAGAATTGAAACTTAACATTGCTTTGTTTTCTTTTCTTACAGATGGTCTTTTGGAATTCTACTGTATGAAATGATTACATTAGGTAAGAAGATTTAATGATAATAAAAAAAATATTTAAGGAACTAGCAAATTAACAAGACCCAAAATCTCAACTTTTAGAATGTAAAGTTGGGCCATTAAATAAGCATCCCGTGTTTTCCAACTTGCAAAGTCTTGGCAATTCCTTTTAGACTTTCTGTCAGTGTGAACTGCAGTAGGAAAAAAAAAGGGATTTTGGTAGGGAAGGAAGGCATTCTTGCACAAAAGCTGCTATCTGCAACCATTACCTTACAGTTTTGCCCTTCCAGGTGCTCCACCATATCCTGAGGTGCCACCTTCTGACATCTTATCATACTTGCAGAGACAGAACATTATGAAGCAGCCCTCAAGCTGCCAGCAAGCCATGTAAGCCACTTGCTTTATGGACAATTGAACTTGAGATCTGCAGAACTAAAAGGAAGTGGGACATACAAAACTAGATCTTACAGAAGATCTCTAAGTCTAGACAATACAAAACAGTAACCTGTTAGTTGAGGGGATTTGTTCTCCTGTTTTTGACACATCTTCTTACTGGATCCCCCTGCATGAAACCTTAACTGGCAAAACCTTTCTTTCCTGCTTTTAAAAGTTGCTCTTGTTTCTATTTCCTTGTCTGCCCTCATGTTTTGTTGCTCCAGGGTTTCCCTGCGAGGTGCAGGACTATTCTGGAGTTAAATGAAAAAAGCATCCATGGGGAAGATCTAAGGCACTATAGAGCCTTTTGTGAAGACGTAATTTCTTTTAATATTCAGAAGCTTTTCCTTCCATAATGCTGTTTCAAAAGGGAAGATAAAACAATCTTTTTTCCCTTTTCCTATACTGACAGTTGACATCCTGGCAAACAACCGCATGCCTTTGTCCCCACACATTATTATATGGCTACAGATTTCAAAGGGTCATTGGAAGAACTTTATATGAAGCAGAAAAAGAGGAGGTCTCTAGACATTTTAAATATGAGATTACTTAACTGTAGTAAAACTTTGTGTAGGTGCTTCACATTCCTAGTGCTTCCCTATTTCTTCACCTTACAGGTATGGCATCATGAAGTCCTGCTGGCAGTGGAATGCAACTAACCGACCTTCTCCAGCAGAGCTGATCCGGTCCCTACAAAGAGCTATAAAGACCAGCAATGACCATGCAGTGCTGCAGGTGCCTGAGCTAGTGGTGCCTGAACTCTATGCTAATGTTGCTGGTGTTAGCGTGCAGACTGTAGTGACTGAATACACTATACTCTGAAGGACCCTCTCGCATGTTGGTAAAGGAGAAGTCTCAGTTTGCCCTTTCTAGACACTTTGCAAGCTCAGAATGAGGTGTGTATGTTGGGAGGGATCCCTTTGTGTTTCAAACACATTATATATAGAATCATAGGACCATTTTGGTTGGAAAAGACCTTTAAGATCATCGAGTCCAACTGTAAACCTAACCCTGTGAAATCCACCACAAAACCATGTCCCTAAGTACGTCACCTACACATCTTTTAAATACCACTAGGGATGGTGACTCCAGCACTTCCCTGGGCAGCCTGTTCCCATGCTTGACAACCCTTTCAGTGAAGAAATTTTTCCTAATATCCAATCTAAACCTCCCCTGGCACAACATTTCCTCTTGTTACTTGGGAGAAGAGACTGAGATCCACCTTGCTGCAACCTCCTTTCAGGTAGTTGTAGAGAGCAATAAGGTCTCCCTTCAGCCTCCTTTTCTCCAGGCTAAACAACCCCAGTTCCCTCATCTGCTGCTCATAAGACTTGTGCTCCAGACCCTTCACCAGCTTTGCTGCCCTTTTCTGGACACACTCCACCACCTCCATGTCCTTCTTGTAGTGAGGGGCCCAAAATGAACACAGTAATCAAGGTATGGCCTCACCAGTGCTGAGTACAGAGGGAGGATCACTGCCCTTGTCCTGCTGGCCACAGTTTCTGACACAAGCCAGGATGCTATTGGCCT
>NW_010326517.1:2650-25678 GCF_000700745.2 Antrostomus carolinensis | reverse complement strand
ACTCTCCAGCGTGTCCAGGTCTTGTTGAATGTGTGGTGTGCCAGCCACTCCTCCTGCTTTGTGTCATCAGCAAACTTGCTGAGGGTGGACTCTGTCCTTACATGCAGGTCATTGATGAAGATGTTAAAGACCAGACCCAGTACTGACCCCTGGGGAACACCACCCAGCTAAATAGTCCTCAGCTATCTGAAAGAGAAAATGAGTAAGAGTTGAGCAAACATCTCCTTTTCTCTTTAAAGAAAAAAGCCATAGACACAATTGTCTCAGCCAAAGGAAAAGGTACCTGCTTTAGCTGATAATAATGTTTACTGAAGGAGAAGTGTTGTTTAATTAATTGACAGTTTTTCACAAAAAAACCCCTTGTATGATAGGAAGGTGAGCCTTATTATGAACCTATATGTAGAGAGGGAAAATGCAGCAGAGAGGCTAAATAACAAACTGGGTTCAGGACCTAAAGCAGAAGCAGAACAAACAAGAGAGAGAAAATTCATCCCATGAAAAATCTCACTGGGAGGTGCTTTCCAGACAAAAAGTCCATTTGAAGCTCCCTGAAAACGAATGTTTGCCTCCAGATTACTTGCTGGCAAGGATCCCATCAATTTTGCTCTCTGAGCTATACAGACAAGATATTGGAGACTGACAGCTTGGCCTGGCCTTTATTTTTCCCAGGCCTCTCTTTCCTTTCCAGCCTAGCAATAGTTGCTGTTAATGTAGCTGGGTCTGGTATGTTAATCCCATAAGAGATTTTTCTTTCCTTGACTCATATACAACTTATGGGAAACATGCCCATCTGATGTAAAGAAATTCCAAGTGTCACCTTTATTTAAGTCCATAAAATTCCTTGTCCAATAGGTTTAACTAAGTATGTCTCATGTGTGCCTTACAGAAACAGAAAATTTCAAACATCAATATTTTTTAAATTATATTCTTATACATATAATAAGTATATGTTTATGTATTTATATTCAGTGTATTGAAGAAACTCGTTGTTGAATTGAAGATAAATTTCTCTTTTCTTTGCTCTTACTGAAAGAAAGTGACTATTTGGTTACAATGTCTATAAAAACCACTGTTTCATCCAGAAATAAACAGTCTTTAATAGTGTTATTACAGTTTTTAAAATAATCTTTGTCAATGATGAGACAACCCCTGGTAATTATTTCTACGAATGAATTTCAGTACTGTCTATTCACCTCTGGACCTGTACTGCAGCCTCCCTTTCTTCTCTCTCTTACATCTAGCGTGCCATTCATGAGGAATGCTATCAAACACTTCTATCTTTTCCTTCTGCCCTGGACAGCGTTTCAGTAGCTGTGCTCCATTCAGGATTACTGCACCACTGTGTTTCTGTTTTATGGAGGATATCCTATTTTGTGATCCTCAATAATACATCTGTATTGTCTAACTTGCTTCTCAGGATTTTTTTCAGTTTTTCACTGACCACGTTTAGTTTTTTAGTCCAGTTAAACACAGTCCTTTCACTGAACATACCATCTATCTGAGTACATTACTCTTCATAATTAGACATCTTTCCCAAGGTAAAGTTCTTCCCATCAGCTCTGCCAATCTCTGTTTCTCCAGATTCTCATGTAGCATCTGCCCTTCAAAATAAGTTTGTATGCAAATTTTTCCCTAAGAATTATATATATATCTATAAATCCTGGATACATTAATCTTTGAGCCTTCTGCTGATCTTCATTTCCTTGTCAGAAACTCTAAAATTTTTACATAACTGAACTTTTTCCATGAGGAAATGTTGGTTTTTGGAAAAAGTTCACTTGTTGCTACTTCCCTCACTGTAGCTACTTCCACTCTAAAATCTGTCTACATGCACTACAGCCTACTTATTAAAGTCCAATGATTGGCAGTCAGGGTAAGATTTGTTTTCAAGCAGGTGTTGCATGATTCATCTTTCTTAGACCAGCTTATAGCACTTTCTTTATAACCCTTGATTAGTCTTTGCCTGTTAATATTAATTAGATGCTTAAGCATCCTGTACCATCAAGGATTATCATGCTTCATTTGTATTGTTTGAACTGAATGCCAAGAAAGTGTTTGGTCACAATGAATTGTAATATCTGTATTTTTAGAAACATTTGAATTTGCTGCCTCGCTTACTAAAAGGATCAAGACTGTATCTCATTAAGACACAGCTAAAGTTCAAGTATTAACAGATTTCAGATGCTTTTTCTGTGAAGGATGAGACCATAAGATTTGAGTTAGGACATTTTGTGTGTAATATATTTAATTTCTTATGGTTTCTGTAGATGCCAGTAAATTAGCACATATATGGTATCAGTAAGCAATATACATTATCTACTATGTGTGCTAGGAAATTAGAATATATTTGGCAACTATTTATTAGCATCAAACTCCTAATGACTGTGATAACTAGCGACTATTAATAAGGCTAGGAATCCTTATATACATTATTGTTTAGTGACAGAGACGATGGGTGTACTGCATATAAAGATCTGCTTGTTTCCTGAAATAAATATGACCAAATGGCAGCTTTGCATGTTCTGAAGCAATTTTCTGAATGGCAACTCTTTGAATGGCTGTGCATTATTTCAGTTTCTTCTGTGTTTGAAGAAAGTAGCAAACAAAGTTAGAACAGTCTTAAAAGATATCTATCACCAGGCTTTCAGTTGTGAACAGTTTGGTTTGTTTATCTGGAACAACAATGCCTATAGAAATGGAGGCAGAAGCTGAACTGCCATGTGGCAGATTTGCTGCTGTCCAAGAGGCACTGTCTGTGGCAAGTCCTGGAGTGCCATCGCTTGTGCGTGGCAGGTTCATGATGAATCTATTAGCATAGATGCCATGCCTCCAGCTGGTTCACTGAAGACATCCGATTTCCAAGAGCTGTCCGATGACATGGGCCAATAGTGGGGGATTTTTGATGGAGTAAGGGTGGCAAATACTTCTCATTTCCCACCAGAGTTACTCTGATTGCCACCTCCATTATCTTCTACTTCTATTTTTAAAAGATTCCCCTAAGCAGAAGTTAGTAATATACGAAGCAACTGTGGTGTGATGTTAATATCGCATGTCTTTTCTGTTCACCAGCTGTGTCCTAATGGATTCTAAAGGATCACCTGTGGTAGTTCCACATCTACATCACATTCATTCTTTGGCATAACTTCTCACACAGCCTGTCAGGAGGCTTGTTCTAGGGGTATGGTTGGGGAATGAAACGGACACGAGCTGGATTGAAGGGTTAAATGTGTGGACAGTTACTGTGGACCAGAAAATTTGTAGTAATGCTTTGTGTATGTGCTCTTCACCAGAAAAACTGTTAGGTAATTAAATTTAGCCCATTTTCATTGAAATTCATTAGTACAAGCTGCTATATGGACTAATTAGTACTGTTTATTAGTCAGACTAACACTGCACTGATATGTCTGTCTTCTTTCTGGTACCTGAATGAATGCCTTCGGAGGCAGCTCGGGTACTTCACCTCAGGTTTGATTCCTGTGATGTAGTCATATCCCTGTTACACCATTTAACAGAGCTATGCCAGGCCATCCCAGCACATGGAGCTAGAGTAGGCAGTTGCGGCTCTTCCACCTGTACTAGAGGTCGAGTCAAAGTTGAATCAAATCAGCCCTAGCAAACAGCTAGGTATACTAAAAAATGTAGTATGTTACTTGGGAGTATCTAGGATGTAGCTAAAATAGATTGTAAGACTTTTTCTTTGCTAAAAAAAATCAATTTTTTTGCAGCTGAGATGTATACGCGGTTGTCTTTTCGCTTTACTAAAAGTAGCCTTCAGCAAAATGGCTTAAAATCTTGAAAACACATTAAAGACATTAAGGTATTGGGAAGTGGGTTTTCTTCTTTTATAGGTATATCTTTTGGTCAGTGCTTTAATGCAATGATTGATGAAAATGTTGTCTATGGCTGACATCTGGGATTATTAATGGATGTAGAATCAAATTTCTTTGGCCATTAGAGGAAAAGGGTGATCTGTGTCTCACTAGATAAAATGTTCAAATGGGAATGGACCTTCAGTTTAATTTTAAGTATTACATTTTAAACCTGTCAGGCTAATAAATGATCGTTATTGCTCTTATTGCTTAGGTCTGCTTATGAAAATGTGTAACTTGATAATGGATAAGAACAAGAGCTTTGAATTCTAAAATCTTGGTATGTGCAAAATTCTAATCTGAGCCAAAAGAACGTCAAGTAAAAAGCAAACAGGCAAGTTGGGAAGGTGGCATTTTGCTCTCTAACTGTTAGGTTTTACAGCACTCCATGAGTTAAAAGTAGAGCACTGCACAAGGCTGCTATTGTGAGAAGCCGACTCAAGGATTTTTAGTGCTGTAAGACAAAGGGTTCCCTTAGCTAAAAATAATCTTTTCTTTCCTCCCGCTCCTAAGCTTTTTCCTCTGGGGAGCAGATTCATTATGCTGCGCATACGTGTTCAGTGCATTGCGGGAGCTGCTGAGGTTTATGACGTCACGGCTCTAAGCCTTCCTCTTTTGCCACAAGGTCTGCATGCGTAGCTGTTGCCCTTTGTGTCTTGCTAAAATGCCACTTTGATGTACTAATGCGCTTTTTACCTATGTAGAAGACAGCATTTGCCGTTCTAGGTCAGTAAATTTGCAAAGGGAAAGCACGGATAAAGAAAGTGGGCTCTTTTCGCCGTTAGACAAAGCTTTCCCTCGATTTTAGGGCTTGCTAATCAAACAAAACAAAGCACACACCTCATCAAGATTTTTACACGGTTCACTTGTCAGGCAGAATTGTGCCTGGAATCCATTTCCAGAGGAGGTCAAAGATCAGAAGTGCTAAGGCAGCCAAGAGAATGATTCCCCTGTGACACTTTTGCTGTGTTTTGATGAAAGTGAAAGCCATGTGGTACATGGATGAAAAAGCAAACAGATATTTTTTTTTTTTTTCCTGTGGCAGTGGTGAATTTTGAAGCTAAGCACAGCAGGTAGGAAGAGTCTAATATTTGAAAAGCATTGGTACGTCGAGTACCAAAGCACTTATCTCTGTATTTTTAACCCCTTGCTATCCTTCTTACACAAGTCTGTGTTTTCAGATTCATAGTACAGGTTTTTTTGTTTTGTTTTGTCTTTTTTTTTCTTCTCCTAAGAGTCTGGGTGTTTCTCTTAATTAATCCCACACTGGGAGTGGGAGAATTGTATATGTAATGCATGGGAGTTCATAACACTAAGAATATCTGGCTAGAAGATGTATAATTCCCCAGTATAAATGGCCATGTCAACTTAAATATGTGAGTGATATACATTGGAGTATGGGACTAAAAGCCAAGGTTATAATTCATTTACTATAGCTTTTTGACTGTGCCAGAAATAATGTCTTGTTCATGTATTTGTTATACAATCCTATTCTCCTGACTGAATATTTCCTTTCATTGCATAGCGAGCCTCTTTCCAGCACTTTGGTTGTTATATAGTGTTGAATCCATTATATTGCCACATTTTGAGGGTCATTTAATGCAAATGCTTCCATTTCTTATACGTGCAGCTTTGTATTATGCATTTTTCAGGACTTGATGAACATGCAATTTTTATAAGATAATAAGTAAGAATACTGCAAAAGCCACCTAGAAAAAATTATTGAGGGATTTTATGACTCAAGGGATCAGTAATGGAATACAGGGTTTTTCACCTCTAGGGCACTGATTCAAATATAACCTAGGTCATTAGTGGGCAAAAATCATTACCAGCAGCGTTCAGTGACCTACAGAATGTGAAATGAGTTTGTGGTCTCAATACAGTTTCTACTACATGTGTATACAGATAACAGAAAATATCACAGTCAATGTTGGCCTCCCTGTTGGCATTCTCACTGGAGAAACTAAAATCCAAACAGATGCATGGAGTGACTAAATGGCTTTCACGTTTGTGAGTATGAAAAGCATTTGACTGATACAAGACAGGAGTGAAATCCCATTGACAGCATGTTTAAGAAAATGTACAGCTGACAGTTATTGATTGAAAATCCTCTCTCCCTTAATAAGGATATATTCCCTTTCAAGTGACTGCTGCTGTGGACATCTGAAGGTCTTGAATTAGGCTTGTAGTGATTTCATTGTCGTTAACATATTATGCCGCCAACGAAGCAAAGAATCGTGGGTTGAAATAACAAAGCATTAGGACTGCCAAGAGATGAATTTCAGTTTCTTAAAGTTTAGGTGGGGATTGTACAGTAGTACAAACAATGTGGGTGGAAAAATGTTGTGGGTGGTGGGAGGGATTTCATGGCAGCTCTTTCCACATGACTGAATTAGTTATTGCCTTATCTTCTAAACCAGTTATGTGTTCTCGCCTCAGCTGATGGATGTAGGAAGAAGATACATTTTTTCCATGGCCTTTTTGCTAAGAACAAATGTATCCTCAGCTTACTATCTGATACATCTTCTGTGACAGCCCTTGCAGTGACATAAATTTGATGAGCTCTGTAAGTCATTTCCATCTAAAACTGCAGTGCAATTAGAGCTTAACTGACTAAAGATTTGACACTGAGCAAATTTTCTTCCTGTGTGATTTTTATAGAATTTGCTAAATTCCTGGTTGCATTAATTTCTCCCTTTTTCTTTCAGTATTCCCAGCAAATGAATATACAGTGTTATAAATGCTTTCATATTTTTAGCAAATTGATCAGATTTGTCACATTTTATGACAAGGTTGGGACTTTCTTTTAAAGAATTGCAAACTTGATTGCACTTCAGATAATGTTTATGAGAATAAGAAAGATGTAGCCATGCTGTCTCTGCTACACTTAGTTAAACAGGTTAGTTTGGGGTAAATCACCTGCTGAAGATGCCACAGAAAAAACACATCTGCAAGGGAGGTTCCTGACCACATTGCTTTTAGGATTTTGTACTATGTATCTAAGTAGGATGCTAAATGATAGCTGCTAGGTAAGAGGTACGGAGTGCACAAAGCTATCCTCAGTGTTGCAGAGAGTGGGCAAGGCAGTTACGGCTGTGTGAACGTGATGGGTAATGGCTGTATCAGATCTGTGGTGGTTTAGCTTGGCAGCAAAGTGCCTTCCTTCTGTGTAGTGCTCCAGTAACTGATCTTCGTGTTACCTAAGCCTATTTGGTAATAATTTTCTCTGTACCACCCATTAACTATAACAAGTAGCTTTGCAAAGTAGATTATCCCTTATACAGTGAAATTCCCCCTTGTTGAAAGCTGGGAACCATTTTCAGGGTTTTCTCTGGTTCATTCTTCTGGAGCAGGCTGCTCTTAGTGAGTAACTGAAATATTTAGCACCCAAACTAGGCAGCTTTAGAAGACTGCAAGATCTCAGCAAAAGGACATAAAAGCCAGTATACTGTTTAATTTCGTTCATTCCTGCATGCTCATGTTCTGGCAGTGTGAAAGCCTAGAAGTTGTCAGCCAGAGCAGCATCCACCTGGTATAGCATGGGGGTGCTTATCAAGGGGAGAATTTGCAATATGGACTGGGGCAATGTGGTAGTTTAACTTAGCTGGCAGCCAAACACCATATAGCCACTCGCAGCACCCCCTGTCCCCCCCCGCCCTCCTACCCAGGGAGTAGGGGAGAGAATTGGAGGGGCAAAAGTAAGGAGACTTGTAGGTTGAGATAAGAATAATTTAATAATTAGAGTAAAATAAAATAGTAATAATAATAATGATAACATCTCTATATATATATATGAGTGATGCGGAATACAATTGCTCGTCACCCACTGATAATGATCCCAGAGGAGCGGAAAAGAACCCCGAAACTGAAATTGCAATCCTGGAAAAGTGAGCCCGAGCGATTCCCGAGAGAATCACCCCCCTTTCCAGTAAGCCCCGGTTGATATATTAAACACGGTGTAATATGATATGGAATGTCTTATTGGCATATCCAACTGTCAGTTCTGGGTTTTACTAACTACTACACTTTTCTTCTCCCCCGCCTTTCCAGTCCTCTGCTCTTGGAAATTACCCAAGCACAGGGTCCTTGTATGTTACCAACACTGTTCTCATAACAATCTCTGAAACCAAAACACAGTGCTTTCTAGCTACTAAGAAGAAAATTAACTCTATCCTAGCAAAACCAGGACAGGTGATCAGTACTGACCCTGTTTGGCCAGACTTGAAAATACAGATCCAGCATACTTCAGAGATGGCATCCTCATGGAGAAAGTACCTTTGGCCTACTCTGATCCACTTCCATCTTAGCTCTGATACAAAATTTCTTGGGGATTAGGGCAAAAGTAGAAGAGCAGAAGCTCTCTCATTCAACAGCCTGTGCTGGGCCTGCTGTGCTCTTATTTCCTCTCTCCTCTGTGGTGCTGTGAATAGTTTAGTGTAAGCACAGAAGGGCATTTTATTGACGTTTACCAAATTAGTCTTCTACTGCTAAGAAAAACAGAACCCTCAGCATTTGTTCCTGTCCTAAAAAGAAGACAATTTAATTAGATCAGAAAGGCAAAGATAAAGCAGATGTGACATACTGCCTCCATCCTTTCCCAAGTGAGAGCAGAGACGCAACCCACTCGAGGCCATGCAGAGAACCTCTGAACCATAAGGGTGACAAATTCCTGTCTTCTGAATTTCATCTGCAAAATCACTTTTTTCCAGCTTAGGTAATGAATAAGATTCATTTTTTTTTCATACATGAAATAGATGCACTTGAAATGTGTTTTCTCTTTCTGCGAGGAGAATCTTGTTAAATGTCCTGGCTTCTCTCAGATGTAGGGCAATAACTCTATAGATGCACAGTCCCACTGGTATAAACAGAAACTGTTCTTAAACTCCACTAAATTACCTTGGAGGCTCTGGCTGCTTTAAACTGAAAAAACAAAATCTAATAAAGGATACTACAAGGTTTGCTGGTGGCATTCCAAACACACTAATTTATTTCAGTGAATTAATTTTTTTAACTTAGGTCTGGCTCACCTGTTTTTAGAAGAAGGGGAAAGGCAGGGAAGTCCCAGTTCTTGGGTCAGATGGCTGACACTGCATGGATGGGACAGGACTGAAACTGAGGCACCTCTTGCAAGTCTGATGGGTTTGCACAAAAAAGACCAACTTCTTACAAACCTATTTCCCTGATCTCCAGGGCTGGAGCAGGAGGGAGGGATGACACTGCTGAGGCTGCAGTCACTGTGGCACTATGGTGGACGTTGAAGCTGTCACACGGCGCAGCCCAGCTTCTTGTAGCTGTTCTGTTTGAGTGTGGGCAACACATTCAGTCAGATGATGAACTTTCTTCCTGACAAGCAGAAGTGATTTAAAAATCCCTTTTTTTACACTTCACAAAAAGGTTAATAACTTTAAGCTGATTTTTAAATGCTTTTTAAATTTGATTTTCTGGCTTCAACAGAGCTTGGAGTCATTTTTCAACAAAAACATACACATTTTCAAAAGTTTAAGAGGATGTTTGTCATTGAGACAAGGTTGTGTCAGGCCTTCTCAGCACATGACTGTGTTCACCGCCACCACTGCTGTGTACTTGGTTTTAACACTTCTGTCCGGTTTAACTGGCTTTTGCCTGAATTCTGGTTATCTTTTGCCTCTTATTTTATTCTGAAATAACTACAACAGTCAGTTGCACTAAAAGTTATTAAATAAATTGGTGGGGTGTTTTTTGGTTTTGGTTTTGTTTTTTTAAGTCTATTAAAGGGCCACTTACTCAAATTGTATGCCAGGGCTGGAGGCCTCCATATGGAGCGTGTGAGTGCTATTCCCGCTGCTGATCCTCAATGAAGAAATTGTAATTTATTGATTGGAGGTGTAGACAAACCTGGGAGGATCTGGTAGAGAGGGATTCTTTTGCACTTGCAGCACGTCTTTTTACCCTCTACAAAAGAACCCAGGATTAGATGGACACTGAGAGAGATACTCTCTGGGGAGTGATCAAAAAAATACAGTGTTGGGCAAGAATTACTTTTCTTCTGAATCACAGTGATCAGTTATAGCCAGTTTAGGCAAATCTAGGAGAGGAACAGAAATGTAATCTCTAGTTGAGAGAAGTGACTTATAATCTTTTTGTAAGGAGGGAGCCTGTAGTGCAGCACAGGGGGCTCTAGGGTCATCTCCTCCATGGTGCAAGAGGACACTCCAGCCCACCAGGCAGCTCACAAGTTGCTCCAGGCTGCAGAGTCTGTCACCACGATCCCAAGTCTCACTCATGCTTCATGCTGAATTGATATCTTGTTCCTGCGCTTGCCCTGAATCCTGGATCCCGAGTCCTGCCAGGAGGCTCCCGTTGCCAGCCAGCTGAGTGTCCTCCTCTCAGGCTAGCCCTGTTCCCCAAGAGCTGATTGCCTGGGCCATGCTCCTGTCTGACAGGCACGTGAGTGTTGCCCCATTTCATGGCCAGAGGCACAGCCCTGTGTAAACTGGGGCTGGGGGGGCCTTCCTCACACATGCCCTCTGCCCTCATTACTCATCTTGAAACTTTTGCTTTAAAAGCCACTTTATCTTGAGCTGTTTTTTCTGAAGCCTTATTATCTGAAAACTCATCAAATGTGAGGTTATTGCCCTCCAGGCTGGTTTCATTTATATTAAAATATGATCCTCTTTCTTAACCAAATTGCTTTCATATCCATTTCCATTCAGATAACCAAGGTATCACTGGACGACATTTGTGCAAAGCCTCTATTTGCATAATAATGTTTGAGTAGGTCATGATGACTAAGCAGTTTAATCTCTTCAGTTCGTGATCTTCTTCCTTAAGCCTTTGTTATATCATATGGATATATCACACTGTTCCAATTAACATAGAATTATTTAAGAATTTATTTTGCTTCAGTGGTAGGACTTTTAAAGTGGTAATTCTGTGACAAGACAGAGGTTGGTTATAACCATTATTGGTCAACTGTGTGGTCTTTCTGCCACCTTGTGGAGAAGAATTTCTAAACTGCTGAGATGAAACCGAAAAGAAGACATGGTTATTAAAATTCATGCTTTTCATAAATGGCTCTAGGAACTGTGGAAGCAGAGCAAAAATAATTTATTTCTCCAAAAGTGTTTTAAACCTATATGTATATATATAAAAGTGCTGAGATCACCTCAGGTCACTGAAACCTAAACCACTGGAAACTGTACTAAACTATTACTACATGTATTCCTTTTTTTGTTTGTTTCATTTTTTTTTTGTTTTCTGGTTGGCCTATCCACACCTTGGTAACACCAGTCCTCTTGGCCAACCTGGCTCATCCATTTTGAGCAGTATGCCTTGATATGATTGTCCTCACTTGCACCTGCAACTTCATAGCCTATTTACAAGAGTTATCTTGCCCATTCTCTAATTAGCCCATTCTCTAATTCATGTAATTAACCTAAGAGATGCAGCAGCCTTTGTTCATTGGCCACGATGAGTGTCAGTGAGCACCAGATGTTATTCATTTCTATCTTCTAATTCCTGGCTGAGCTCCTAGCATCCAGCCTGTATGTAGACACTGAAATTATGCTGTTGCCAAATGGGGAAGTTTCTGCCAAGGGTAACCAGGTTATCCAAAGATGAATTTCACCTGGAAGCACGATTTGTTTCACCCAGACATCTCAGAAGTTGTTAAGTGACTGTGTTTAGCTCCCTATTACTCATATGCAAAACCTTTAATTACTTTGCTATACATTGTATATAGAAAGTTCAAGATAGCTGCAGCTCTGTGCAGTACAGAACTTCAATGAACCACCACGTAAAATTTTCTTCAAAGACCCCTGGCATTTGGCAGTCAGCTGAAAAGTGTCCTGCATTTTCCTTCTTCCCTTCCTTCTCTGCTGTGGAAAGGACAGAATATCCAGCTTCTCTTCTTCCCCATGTTGGGACTTCAGGAAAACGGAAAGACACAGTTGATTCACTCCCACTTCTATTTTGCATGACCATTCATTACATGAATGCTCTAAACTTGATACGGACAGAAAAAGCCCCTCCAACTTCAGTGTGTTATGAAGATGAACCATTAAAACAGAAGGTTTTTCTCATCCTGCTTGTGCTATTGTTAGAACGACACGTGCCAACCAAATTAGAGTTCCTTTTTGCACTGGGTACTCTGCAGGTATTCACTAAGAGAGGTCACTCAGACATATTCTGATCTGAACAATACAAATGGTGCCGAAATAGAGATACATAAGGAGAAAAGTGTCATTAACCCATTTTACACGTAGTGATCTGAGTTGTATAGAATGAATGACTGATGCTGCAGATAGATAGGTTGGTGAATAATTTAAGCTACTAAAAAGCATGTGAAAAGAAGGGGCTATTGGCATAAGTAAGATTCCTCATCTGCACAAGAAGACATATGACTGCCTCTGAAGCATCCCAAGGTCATGCAGATGGTCTGCATCAAAGCCCCCATATAAACTCAGATTTATTTTTTTTCAGTCAAATCCTATAAACATTTATACTCTTCAGTATGAATGCGTCTATGGATTAAAACACAGAACATATCTATTTAATAGAATTTATATGTTTGCATATCTATATTATCCATTATTACAGTTTCTGAATGATTTCAATTTTAGACATACAATTTATATTTTTAAACAACAGCACTGCACTTTCTGTAGATGACAATAGAAATTATTCTGTTGCTAGCTTGCCTTTCTTTGCTTCTATAGCTCTGCAGAGAAAGAGCTTGTGCATTACTTTATTTTTCTTTTATTTGTTGTCTTTTTTGCCTGGTAAGAACAAACGATACAATATCCATGTTGATGGTAGGAGTATCTGTGTCTTGGTTTTGATTAGCTGTGTAATTCCAGTCCCTGTAAAGATGTCTTTCCCAGTTCCACTGGGAAACTTGGCTTTCTTCTTACATTTCACTGCCAGATGTAGCAAAGAACACAGTCCCTAGCTTTTGCTTGTATTTTAACATGTAGTTAAATACACATTGTTAACATAAGCATATCAGAGAGTAGAAATAAAGTTGGTTAGCATGCTGCACCTCACAGTATTTCTGACTCAATGCAGGCCAAAGCTGTACAGCAGAGGAAATCACAATCCAGATCGGAGCAAGAGCTCTGCGTGTCGCCTCATTCTCCTTTTCACAGAAGAGAGGAGGTAGATTCTGTGTTGCAAGTTGCTGTTTTGAATCTTTCAGTGTCATGTTAGCTATCTTGGCAGTCAGTCAAGAGAAATAAACTGAATTTTCCTTTCTGCTGAGAATGATTATCACAACATGAAATTGCTTTAATTGCTGTGACTGTTAATTATCATACTTATTCCACTGCGCTGTTGAGGATTAATTCTGAGGGAAGTACCTGGATGCTATTTCATTGTTAGCTGATCCCTGGCAAGTTAAATTGCAAAGAGATTTGGAGGGGGCTGTATGAAGGAAGCAGACACAAAAGCTGGAGAAGGGAATTCCCTCTCTCTCAGAGCGGCTGGCTTTATATTACGGCTCTAGCCTGTAACAACTTTTATCGTCTCTGAAATCCGTCCTTCCCTTGAGGTATAAACACAATTGCTGATACTCCTGTTGGTTCTGCGTAGACGATGATATCAGGGCAGATAACTGTGTTTGAGAAAGAAAAAAAAATTTTTTTTACTTCTTGAATCTATATTCAAAATTCTTTGGAGTGCTTCATTCTGAGATAATTTTACAAAGAAGGAAGACTGCCTCAACAGAGGTAGCAGCCTCTTCCTTTGTGACTGTGTCACCAGGAGGGAAACTCCGTTTTGTCCGTATAAGTAAACACAGAATATCACTGAAGAGAACGGGCTTTGGACATCTGAGTCAACAAAGTTGAGCCTTAATTCGATATTGTGCAGAACTGGGCCTAATAATTAAGAAATACTTAGTAAATTCACAACGGGCAAGTTATTCTCTATTTTATCTGTTTACTTCTCCTTTCTGTTATGTTGTTATTAAAAAAAACCAAACCAAACCAAAAAACCAAACAAGTTTACACTGGAATGTGTCCAGATCACTGAGAGAGCCAAGCTCATCTAAAACTCTGAGCAGAATATTTTGATTACTGTGGAGGTTACATTGCTGGCTCTCTTTTGTGCTGCTGTAGGCAGCTAGGTGGGCTACAGCCTGTGTTTTGTATACACTGAAAATATTTGCATGTTGAATGAGCAATTCAAGTGGTAGGGGAATGATTTCTCCATATATTTTCACACGCAGCATTTGAACTACTTTATGTACGAACTTGCTGAACTTTCCCTGCTGAGACTAGAAATGCTGGATGCTAAAAAGTTTTTACATTATCTTTTTATTTAAGGAATTTGCCTTAGAACTTTTGGCCTTTTAATGTGAAAAAGAAATTCTATGTTACATTTAAACACCTAAAAAAAATTAAATAATTCCATTCATTCAAAATTCACACTTGAGCCAATTAAAGTAATTTATTGCTCTCATGTGGCATATGATATGTAAACTCTGAGAATTTTAATATATACCATATGTAGAACAACCTAGGCAAGGTACAAAAATGCTTTAGTCTCTTGTATCACCTTCACTTTCTTCTTTTTTTCAGAGGGCTGGACATCTTTCCTTGAAGGAATACACTGTAAGTTTAGGTTTTATTGTTTTCCCTATGTAGTTTTTATATAAACAGGTCAAATATCAGAGTGTGATTGGGCCTGGAGGGCAGTGGCTTGAACCAAATGAAGGAGCAGCACTGAATAAAACCTTTTGATAGGTGTGTAAATATAAAACCTGTTTCATAGTACAACTCAGAAGTGCTGTTTTAAAGAGTGAGATAAAATGGTAGTTGAAGCTCCGTGCAACATTTTTCTTGGAATCTCTGCTAGGTCCTAACTTCTGTTTTCCAAAAGAAAATCTCAAGTATAAAGGATTTTCAATGATATTTAGGATTCTAAATGGTTGAGTCAATCTGCAGTGTAGGACTCAGGAACTTTATTTTTTATTGCAGATCAATTTCATCCCAATGACTATCATGTTCATAGTGGCAAGTTGTAGGTGAGTCATCCTACCTGTCCAGGCTAAAATCTAGACTCCGCAGTCTGACACTTATTCAATTTGGCAATACGAGGAAAAATTAGTCTTTCAATTAAAGTGAGATGGTTTTATTGCAACTATTTCAGTCTAATACCCTTAGGAAGCTTTAGCAGGTTTCATATCCTGTGGTGACTGTTTCTTTCACACTTCTCTGCAGAAGCTTAAAGCAGAGCAAAGCTGTGTTGAGGTGTGCAATCTGTGGCTGACCAGTTCCACTTTGTCCACTGTTAATAGCACCCAGCCTCTTGCAAATGAAACTAAGAAAAGTCTTTTACAGACAGCAGGATTTTCTCTACTTCCCTGCAAAATCTGGGGAGAGGAGAATGCCCATATGTTTCCCTGTCTTTGAGCCAAATGGCATCGTGAGATGATGTTCATAGTCTCATTATCTCAGAGGTTCCACACAATGATATGATTCATGAAATGATGGAATGTCTTTTGGAAGCTCTGGAAACAGGCTGACACCTCCCATTGAAACTGTCAGAATGTAGCTGCTCGCTCTCTCTGAACCAGGAAATGCTCAAAGGGCTGGAGGCAGCGTGATTCAGGCTGACGTGCCTGGGTCCTAGGCTGAGAGAGCAGTGTCTGGGGAGACTTGATTGTCAGACTGGTTTCAAATCTAGAGAAGAAAAGAAAAGAGCAGTGAATAATTATTTGAAATAATAGTGAATTTAGACACACATATTTCCCTGTTGCATTCTAATTCTGCCAAAGATTTAAGCAGTTAAATTGTGCCTCCTTCTAAGTCCTCAGTCTATGAAAACTTTGTATTCCACCTTAGAGCACCAATGCTCATCCACTGTAGCTGAAATCCAACTTCAGTTGCTTGGGGCATTTCAGTAAAAGCCCTGTGTGCCTCAGTGTAGCACAGAGGGTACCAAAACAGGATGTTTCCTACGTCATCTGCTATTTGTAACCCTACCTGGTTGAGGCAGACTGTTTTCAAGAGTAATGGGTGGTGGGCTGTGTAACAAAGGAGAAAGTTCTGTTTTGTTTTGAAAAGGAAATTTCAAAACAAAAATTTTTGTTTTGAAAGGAAATTTCACTCCTTCCTCCCTCTACTAGCTGCCGTGTTGCTTCTCACTGTTCCCTCATGACACTGGTACTTCATAAGCTCTTTGCTGTTGTAAGTTGCCGCTGCTGTTTCCTAGTTTGCCTGAAGTCAGAGAGAGACTATGACACTGCCATCAGGATATGCAGGGTATATAGTGTGGGTTGGGTTTTTTATGGCATCCTACTTTCCACTCCCATCTAAACAAAATAAACCCAACACAAACCAGCTTCTTCAATAGGAGGGTAGAGCAGCACTGGAGCAGGTTGGGCAGAGAGGCTGTGGAAGCTCCGTCCTTGGAAGTTTTCAAGACTTGGCCAGACAAAGCTGTGGCAGATCTGATCTAGTGCTGGCAATAGTCCAACATTATTCGAGCCATGGGTTGGACCAAACACCTCCAGAGGTTCCTTCCATCCAGCATTCCTATGATTCATCCCTCCTCTGCAGCCGTGAGCTATAGAGCCTTGGAGGGGCATGACCCACTGGATGGGATGAATCCAGTTCTCATCTTTCACAGTGGAGCTGTGATGGCTGCCAGTGTAACATGCATGTCTGTTCTTGCCTTGCAGCAAGATTACTCAAGCACACCTGCTTTTATGGATTTTGTTTTTTAAACATTTTTGTCACTTCATAAGAGAAAGCAAAGGAGGGAAAAAAGAGAAAAGAACATTACTGTTGCTACTTTCAGAGACTGAGTAGTTATGGAAAAGATGGATGGAATGGAAAGCCACCATCAGCTAGAATATTTTGCAAGTTCAAAGCATCTGTGCTCCTATGCATATCTGTTGCTTTTGTGCAAATTTGGATGGTAACAAAGTGTAGTTTACTATGCACATTGCCAAGAAGAGATGATGTATTGAAATGGGCATGTATTTTCATTTTCCTGGCAAGAGCTGGTTAAACCTACCACATCACTCATCCTACTGGGAGAGAGCATACATCCTTAATTAGCCTGGAAATAACATCAGTGAGGTGCCCAAAGGCATTTCTGGGATATCTCTCTCAAAATTCTGGCATAAAATTTATGGGAGGATTCCTGGGATAATTCTTTCTTCTCTTTCAGAGTTTCCATGAAACATGTCCTGTGGATAATGTTCAGTTATTTCTATATCTTACAAAAGTACATCTAGAAAATCCTTTTTTGGAAAGGTAGAAAGCTTAATATTTTCCTGAATTACCCTAGGATATGGAACCTATGAATTTCTATTTCTTTTCATTTTACAAAAATTTTACTCTCCTGCACTATGCAATGAATATAGAACTCTCTATGTTCCAGAACAACTATAAAGTTTTATAGGGAAGTCTAGCTTATTACAGGATTGTTCATTGAATTATGCTGCTTTATTGATGCTGAAGTTAGCTCTTTGCATTATTACTGAACATATTTAAAGCTTATTGCACCCAACAAATAACTGCCTTCAAGTAGGGAGACACAAAATCCTTGTTCCCTTTGCCATCTTCTCTGTGGCTGTACACATCTTTAGGATACAGAAGTTACAAAAGTTGAAGAGGCAAACATTTTGGTGGTCTCAAGTTACACTACTGATTCTTGGAGATCTAAAATAGTGCCTTGTAAAATGCAGACATTTGAACAAAAATTTCACCAAATATCTGAGAAGTCAAATATTCTTGGAATATTACTAATACTCATAAGCAATTGGTATTTAGGAAAAGGTAGATGTCAGCCATTTAAGCAAACTATACTTTTATTCCCAATTGCACTAATATAATTGATATATATTTTTTTAATTACTCTGTCTAATAGGGAGACTTTCTAAACAGACATTATAAAATAGGCTCAAGGTTTAACTTTACTGAAGAACATGCAAGGCCACTCATGGAGCCAGCACAGGAGCTTCAGTGCACTGCCAACAAAGTTATTTCCTCAGCAGGTTACAAACAAGATAGCTGGTAGAGTATTTGAGCACTTTTAGGGTGAACAACTGGCAAATATTAGACTTGTATGAGGAAATTATGTGTCCTTCCTGCTTGTGGACCAAAGGGGAAAAGTGACCAGAATTCCCAGGCCAAGGAGGAGAGACAGATGGGCTGTGTGCTCACTTCCAGTAGGGGAGACACTGACTTGGGCTTAAACACCTTTATAACACCAGGATGAGTGCTTGCTTGTGCTAATCCATCAGGAAATAAGTAAAGTATTAGATTTGCTTTTTTGATTTCTAGAGCACTGAGCTCAGGATTGCATTGAATTATTTATGAAGTCCACAAGATTTCATTCCTAACTCATAATGGACACCTCAGCACCTACCACTGTATTTGTAAAATTAGGATAATTTTTCTTAGGTACCTTACTTCACACTAATATCTACTGAATTTTACCTATTTTCATGCATAGTCACTTGCTCTTATAAGCTTTTCCTGTGCTTCAGAGACAGCCCTCATCTTTACAGGGCTGAATAATTTAGACTTATCAACATGCCATGCCACTTCACCCACTGGCAGAAATCCCCTGATGACCACTTTCTACTGTAAAAACTGTTTTCTCCTACTCTCTCTTTCAAATATTTCATCTGAGAATTCCTTTTTGTTTCCAGGCTGCTTAATACCCTTAAGAGCCTATGGTGAGAAACTTGGTTGAGTACCTTTTGGAAATCCATGTGGATAGTATCACCTGGACCTTTTTTGGTGACACACTTGCTGACACCTTTAAAGGTCTCGATAGTTCTGAGAGGTGCATACTCCTTCCTTAAAATGTGTGTCAACTCTTTCTCACTATATTGCTTGTCACATTCTTTCTAATATTCTACTTATTCCTCAGGGTAGACACCAAATAAACTTTTTTGTCATTTACAAAATGTTCTGTGAAATCCATCTGAAAATTGGTGCCAGGTTTCCTACACACTATACTTGAGTTATCAAGGCAGTTTTAAAATGAGAGGTAACATACCATTGTTAGTATTTTAGTTATTTAATGTTTGAGTTTCTTTTGTACTCCTGACCATTATCCTGTTAGTTTGTTTTTCTTATTTGTTCCATAACAGTTTCTTAATATTTCAGTTTAAGATCCGTCTCCATTTGACTACCCTAGAAAGAAATTTGGGGTACAAATTTGTAAATCTCTTCCATAGTAACTGTAGAAGTGAAAAATATATTTAGCTTTTTTGTTATGTCTTTGTTCATGAATACCCCTTGCATATCCAGGTTATCTACTGGCTTGGCAGACTGTTGACAAGCTTTCTGCTCCTGCTATGTTCAAGAAAGAAGTTATAGCCTGTTTTGGTTTTCTGCTTCTGCAAGCTTTTCTCATAATCTTTTTGTTTTCTCATATTTTTTTTTCTTTTCTTTTTCCACCCCTCCCATCCTAAGTTATCATATTTTCCCATTTGAACTGCCATGGTTTATAGTCTTTTATACATTCCTCATTTGGACATAGCTCATGCTGTTTGAACGATGTCTTCCTGCCACTAAAATTTTCTTTACTCTGCTGTTTAGTAGCTTTTTGCCCTTCCATAGCCTTCTTTGGAAGATGATGTGTTTTTTCCGTGCCTCTAAATTAGTGTCTTTAACTAGGCAGTCTCCAGCCTGCCTGCAAAGATTTCACTCTTAGAATCCTCCTATAGCTTCTTTTTAAGAAGCTGGCTACGTGGTACCTTTCTGAAGTTGATCCAGTTCGGGTGGATCATTTCTCCTGTAAGGACACAGATTTTGTACATTACAGAACAGATTTTGATCATGACTTTTTGAAACAGGTCCCCTGTGCTACTCTGAAGTTATATTAGTTTGATGTTATATTTTTATTCCATGCCATTAGCTAATCCCTCTTGTCTCATATATGACATTTTATCCAACTTCCTCTTTGCTATTGGAGAGAATCACTGTATCACTTCTCCTCTCTCCAGCACCCTTTTCCACTCTTAGTACCAGCTCACATATTGAACTAAGCTTTTTCTGAAAATATTTATTCCCAGCTTGTGCATATCTTCGAAATATTAAACAGACTAATGTTTAATTTTCCAGCTTTGTGAGTTGGTCTAGTGAGAATATGTCCTTTTCCAGCTTCACTTCTAAGTACCGATCAGTTTGATGGGCTGCTGATACCTTGATACCTCTGCCTTGTGACCTGCACAATGCCTAGAATAAACAAGGGAGCTTTAAGAATTTCTTTCAAATTGAGAAGTTCTTCAAATGCTTATGAGGAGCTTTGCCAAAAATTTTGAATGCTAGTAAGCAAGCCGTTCTGGATGTTTTTTAAGGGTGATGAAGTTTTGTGCCTTAAACTGATTTGGAGATGGAAATGAAAAGAGACGGGCGTGGTGGTGATGGGTTAGGAAAGGAATTGAAATTGAAGCAAACAAATTACACTTGTGAGAAAGCAAAGGAATGCGGAGAGCAATACAGGCACAGTGACAGTCAACAAACAGATGGTTTTATTTTCAGTCTAAACCTATCAATGTCAGATGCCAAAAGGTGTCAGTAACTGAGTCATGAAATGATGACTGAGTGGATTCAGTCTGTAGCTGTGCCTATGGACAGACAGGAAGGGCTGTGTCCCAAAGTCATAAGGCAGAAAGACTCTGTAGGGTTTAAAGCCCGTGGTTATTTTTCTGACTGTTGAAGAGGGATACAGGCATTTGTTTTCCTTTGTTAAAGTGAACTCTGGCCTTTTGAGGAATAAAGCTATTTTGCTTGTATGATGCCTTGTTGCTGACACTGCTGGGACACCCACAGTGCACTGGGGAGCCAGTTGCTCACTGCAGGTGCCTGCAGCACCCTGTGAAAATCCCATGCAAAGGACCACACTGCGCTGCACCCTTGTCCTGCTTGTCCTGCTGTCAGAAAGGGACTCTCACGCCACCACTGTTCAGAACAGAGAGAGATATTTAAAAATTAGAGCATTTTGCACAGTGTACAAGTAAAATGTCACTTTTGTTTTTATCTCATTAATGTCACTTTTTTAGATCATTATCTAAATGAGGCAGATGTGCAGACATTATAGCTGGGGTATCATGTTCTCATAATATTTTCAAAGCTAAGAATTTACGTGCTTTCTTTCTTCTATCTTGCGTGCTTTCTTTTTCTTGGACTTTTCAAATATTCCTATATTGTAAAAATCCATACGTATAACTGATTTCTAGTCTTTTATATCTAGATATGATAAAGTATATGATCTTATTAACTAGAATACTAATTTTTGCAGAGACTATTAAGTAACTTAATTAAACCATACAATAAACCAATTTATTTGAAGGAAATTTCCAGGAGGCATGTAAGATCCAGATTTTGTTTTAATCAAAAGCTGATAATTATCTTCTTGTTTGGGAAATGCACATTCTGAACTGAAAGCTTTGAGCAGAAGCACAAACTCTGCATAGCTTTATAATATTCAAGGTACTGAGATAACCAGCTACGTATTAACTAACATTATATTAGAAAAATAATAAATTATTCTCTTTGTCTGCTAGCAGCCGGTAGTTTTATACATTTATCACCTAATATTCTTCATATGAAAATGTATTCTGATGTATCATGTATTGATAGTCTGAAGATTACTAAAGAAAAATCACTTATACATCAGTCATCTGCCTATTTCACAGCATTAGAGTGTAGCTTCATTTGATGGCCAAACAATACCTGGGTCTACTCTTTGGCCTTGGCTTGTACCTCCTACACATGTACCTGTGTTAAACTTACATTTCGCTATCTATGTTGTATATAACATAGGGCTTTTATTTTAGAGTAAATCAAGAGTTATGGCTCTACTCCGTGTAAGATCAAACACACAAAATTACATGTATTGTTCGAAAACCCTTTTCTATAGGTCACTGTGAGGATTTGACTGCTTGACTTGGCTAAGGTAGACAACACTAGAATTAACATTTAACTGACCCTCTCGCATGAGCGCTTTCTCATATAGTCTGTCATTATAATGCTCATCTGTTATTTCCTCCCCTCAAAATATCTGCATGGGAAGGATCTGTGATAAATGAGTGAAAGCAAAAAAGGGCAGGAGAAGATTTTTGTATTATCCATCACTCCCCTGTGGCAGAAGTTGAAAGCATGCAGCAAGTGAGTACAGGGGGGGTTTAAAAAAGCTCATAATTTAGGTCATTCAGTTCAGAATGGTTCTTGCACATGTTTCTGTCTCTACTACAGAGCTTCTGTATGAAGTTGGCCAATTTATTTAAACTCAACTTTTGTCACATCAGTACTTGTTTCCTTGTTTTCCTTGGTCCTGACTTGAAACCCTGGGAACTGGCTTGCTGAGCGCTCACAGCTGAAACTGAAATCAACAGCAGCTGTGTTTTGAATAGAAAACATGCTATAGGAAGCCATGTGCTCTTGAAAATCTTAGATCAGACACACAAAATTAGTCATACTTTTATTTTTAATCTTTGTGTGCCTTTGTCTATCTTCCTTAAAGCAGGATTAAAACCTCTCCCATTAGAGGGATTTTGGAGCATGAAGGAGCTTGGTTTTGTGAAGCTTTCAGGTACCCCAGTGAGGAGTAACATGAAATGTTCATATAGAAATGTAGTCATTCTACCTCTTGAATTCATACAATGAATTCAAGAGCCTTTGGCTGTCCATTGAATGAGAATAAAACAGGACAGACGAGCAGCATTTTAAGTAAAGTTGACCTATATTATACAGGGAATGAGATGGCATCCTCTAGATTACCAAATCTGAGTTGAACAAATACATCTCCATATACCATAGTGGGGGATGGGCAAACATTTCACAAAACCCATAAAAAAGGTAAACCCAATATAAGCCCAATATGAAAAGAAGGACAGAGAGGACTGGGAAATATATGCTCTGATAATGTTTGGTCAGTTGGAGGTATAAGCAGCAGAAGTGATGGGTAAGGACAAGCACATAAGAGGACCAATGCAGACAAGCGTTACGTAACCGCACTGAAGTAAGTGTCAGGCTGTCTCCTGTCATCGCCAGCCCTGATCCAGCATCGAGCACTCTCTGAGGTATGAACCCTTCCCCACCAAGCCCAGAAAAAAAATGTCAGAGAAATATGCGGTTTGGAAAGAGAGGTGAAGCCATCTATCAGCTTACTTCTCCTAAAAGTGGGAGTGGCACAGGCTCAACTGTTTACC
>NW_010326517.1:0-2629 GCF_000700745.2 Antrostomus carolinensis | reverse complement strand
AGCAGGAAATAAACCCAGCAAAAATGGGAACATTTTCTGCTGAACTAGTGAGTTAAATGGGCTGATGAAATTATCTGACAAGTTTCATTAGTGTGAGGGAAGGGGTGGAACTGCACTGCTGGAAAGTTAAGAAGGGACTAGGAAGGAAGGATTAAGATTTAACTTTTTTTTTGGTGGGAGGTGAACAACTGGATCAGTTTAGCTGCATTTGACAAATTTTGTATGGAAAACTGTGGAATCCAGTCCTGCAATAGTAAGATGCTTTTTCCATTTACCATGCACAGCACAGATGCCTGTTCTTTCTCAGTGGCAGGCAAAGGCCAGACTGAACACCTGTAGGGCCTATGAAGGCTTGGGGCAGTGTCAGCCTCGCTATACCAAGGACTGTGGAGGCTCAGCCACACCAAGTGAGAACGTGGTCTTCAGAGGCTGTGGCCAATAACATCTGAAAAGTTCTACGAACACACATGAATTGTAGTTTTGAGAAATTTCAAAGACTGAGAGCACAAGCAGGTTGAGTGACACAAATAATGTGTTAGGGGAGGATGCCAACAAATGAGAGGGGTGGTGAGATGGGCTGTGGCATAGAGAGAGCCTGGAGGGGGAGGAGGGTGGGGAGAAGGTATGGTTTTGTTGTGTGACTGGGAGGGGAAGAGGCAATGATGCAGAGCCAGCTCAGATTTATGAGGACTTAGTAAATCAGTTGCTGTGCTGTGTGAACGCAGCTGTACTGTCTTCAGGGAGAAGTCAGATTTGGAGTCACTTTAATGCAGCACAAAGCTAATAATGCTGGTTCAGAACCAGCTGTTCCTGGAGCTGTGAACAGTGAAGGTACATGGTGGGGACCCCTCAGGATCTCACAGCCTTGCCGCCGTGCTAGTGCCCACTCAAACAAGCCCTGCCTCTCAACATGAGCAGAGCTGTGGAGCAAAACAGCTGGTGTTAGGGACCTCACAGCTACACTAGCAGCGCTGCAGGAGGTTTCACTACAGACTGGACCATGTCTAGTTCCCAGGATTAAATACTTCTTAGCAGCTTGAGTGCATTGGCTGCACTCATAGAGTTCCTCTTCTGGTTTAGCTTTGGGAGAAAGGAATGTAGTGCACGTCCTCAGAGACTGCTCAGTGATTTGAATGCAAGTACAATTAATGTGGATGATTGGGAGAGTTGCTTTAAAAATGCACTCCTGCTTTGAACCAGAAAGCTAATTTAAGCACACACATGCAAATCAATCAATCTGGATCTAGGCTGTCTTTTGAGAAGCACCTGGGTGGCTTAACATGGCCTTGGCCTCTTTTCTGGGTCGCAGGGGACCAATGAGTTCAATATGTCATGGGGACAGTGCTGCCTCTCGGTGTTTCGGCCCTGGTTGTCTTGGTGGGCCCACAGTGCCGTGGCAGGAACAAGTGTGTCTGCTAAACATTGCTGGCACGCCCGGCCCTGGGGAGAGGGGTCTTCTCAGAGAGGTAGCAGGCATGCTGCACCCAGATTTTCAGATTTCAGCCCTGTTTGACTCAGGGTTCAATCCCTCATTTTCTTTTGGATACCTACTCATTGGCCAACTGGCCATATGAAAGGGCAGATAAATCTGCTCTGTGAGTGAAGTTGGACCTAAGCTGCTTTGCATCACCCTGTAAGCATGCCCAACTCTTTAAAGAAAACAGGTTTAAAAATCAGAGGACTGTTCACTCCCTGTGCCCTGGCACAGCTTTGGCTTTTTCTCCTCAAACTCCCAACAATTTCACTGCTTTGAAGGAAATTCTGGTAAAACAAGCCCAGCCAGAGCATTGCTCTAGGTCATCAAAACCGGCCTGTGCAAGCAACCATGGCCACTCTCCAGCAAGAAAGTGCTCAGCTAGTACTTCAGGGTCAAACTTCAGATTTTGGGGGCTTGATAAAGTTGCCAGGTGTGCCAAAGGTGTTTACCCCCAGCACTGTCTTGATGACCAGATTTAGCACCTGCTGGTCCCAGAGCCCTCACACAAGGGGTGGAAGCTGAGGAAGGAGGGGGCAGGGAGGGCCCAGCAGGTGGGATTAATAAGCCCCAATGAGCCCAGGTTTCAGCCATTTCAGTGTGCGGCTGCCGGGAGAGAACACACTTGTGGTGACGGGTCAGTAAGGGACATTTGTCTTTGGTGTGCTAATGGCAGGGGAATGGGATAATTTTGTCTTTTCTGCTGGTGGAAAAAGTTGTTTCTATCCTGCTTTTTTTGTTGGTTGGTTGTTTGGTTTTGATATGGACGCTGAGTTCACAGAGAGGCAGGCAGAGGATGGCCAGGCTTGGCAGTGCTATCTATAGTAGTACTGGAGTTGCTGGGACATTCAATCTATACTGTGCTCCAGTTTGGGTGGTAACATTGCACTTGCTCAACTGTTCTTACTGTTTCTGAAGCACAGAACATTTGTGTAGACTATAACCATAGCTGAAGCGACCTCTTGGATGTAGAGAGGCAGTAGTGATACAAATAGTACTTCAGCTCTGGTGGGCAAAGGATGTTTGTCCAAGGCCCAAAAGGTAGTTAATGCCCGTTCTGATGTGAGGAGGTTTTTAATATAAAATCTAATTTAAAAGTAATAGAAATAATAAACAGTGACTATATTTTCAATATATGAAATGAAGTATTTAAAG
>NW_010326516.1:0-58827 GCF_000700745.2 Antrostomus carolinensis | reverse complement strand
GCCCTGCCGGGCCGCCGCCTCCCTGCACCGCGGCTTCCCGTTTCCCGGGCACCCCGTGGCTCCCGCGGTCCCCTGGGCTTTGGGTGCTCTTCCCCTGTGGTGGATCCAGGCATCGGCGCTGGTGATCGGCGGGGATTCCTCGTGAGCGGACATACATGTACCTGCTCAGAGAAGGACCACAGTGGATGTTGTGTTTCAGGGCTAATTACCGCTGTGCTTTTTCACGGCCATGCACCACCATAAAGATATTCCCCACATCATTCATGAACATCGGTATGCTATCTATTTATATTCATCTGTGTTATTTAGGATGAGAGGGGTGAGGTGGCGCTGGAAAACGCATCCTGTTTGTCAGCTGGTTGTCTAAGGTCCATGGAAAAGTTAGCTTTAACTTTAAAAAAAAAATTGTTGAGGGGAAAACAGTCCAATTTAAACATTTCTGAGTGCCAGTGGTCAGCATAGACACTCGCCCAAGTCATGCTGGAGAGACTGCTTATCACAGTGGTAAGTAGGTGCCGCTTGTCATCACCAGGAAGCTTAAATGTTTTAGGTAAGTAAATAGCAATTACAGGTGCCATGTTTTTCATAAGGCTTGACTAAACGCTTCTTGAAAATGAGTTCCTGGGAATGCATGAAACCTGCATCACCTCCTCATCTATAATCATGTCTGAATGTTTGGCCAACATTTTGGGTTTCTAGAAAGATCTGTTAGAGTCTTATTGTTATGCACCAAGCAAATTAACTGCTAAAAAGTCTAAGGTTGGGACTACTTGGCTGTTTGATAGTTGATTTCACTGAACATTCAGGATTACTCAAATTGCCTTGAAATATATTTCATAGGGGCTTAGGGTAAGATAAGCAGTCAAACTTTGAGTTTGTAGTAGCAAGATACTGAAAGACTTGACTTCAAGAAAGTAGTGTTCCAACAAAATACAGCAATCCCTATGATGATTTTCATGCAGATCTGGATCTCAAAGCCATTTTTAATTGAATTAGTTTCCAAGTGAAACCCAATGCTCCCTGTATATGCGTTTTCAAATGGAGCTTGGTTCACAGGTTGGATCTTCAAAGTGTTATAGACCAGACAAATTAGTGAAGTGAGTGATCCATGCATGTGTGGGTGATATTGCTGCCCTGTAGCAGGCAGGAGACACCTCTGCCAATGGAATTGTGGAATACGTTTGAGCAACATCTTGTGGCTTCATTTCTCTCTGCAGGAAAAGCCTACAGCTAGCCATTATGAAGTACTTACTTGAAGTTAAATTCACCAGTGTTTAGTATTGGCCATCCTGAGGAACACCTTCAAGGTCAAGCTAAACCTCCAGAAAGGAAAGTGTTGGTAATTAGTGCCTTCCAGGCACTAGATGTTTTGTGAGCATACAGTATTCCATTTACTGGAGTTTTCCACGGCTAAAAGGATTGTCATCCCTGAGGTTTTCTCTTGGCCAGACAAGGCACTCTATTATTCTAGGAATTTACCAGCAGCATAGTGTCTTTTGACATCTAATCAAGGACTTCGCTAGCTTGCCAGAGCCTCCCATCCTCCCAGATGTGAAAGAAGATTGCTTCTCTGAGGACATCCTCAAGAGCCAGTCTCTGATGTTTGTATGCAAAACTGGGATAATTTGAATAAGAGATTCCTAAGTGGTGGCACTCTAAAGAATGTTTCTTTTTTAAAATTTTCAAAACAGCCCAAAACGTTTGTGTCTAGTGAGACTTATCTTAAGAGTGTTGTTGTATCTCAAAGGATGGCAGTGAACTTTGTAGTTCAAATTGGTGTAATCTAGTTTCCTTAGATACTTTCTGTTCCAAAGAGCTTGCATTGCCATTTAAATTGCTTTTAAATCCTCACAAGGAAGACGGCTGTCCCAAAATATGTTATGTCTAGCAGAGTGAACAGATAAGTAATGGGAGTATCAGTTCACATCTCTCCAATGAGTTTTATTAGTTGCTACCAATTTTTGTGTGTCATTCTAGTTTAGCTGTGAACATCACCTTGACATGAAAGAGAATATAAAACCTTCAAAAATTCTTCTGTACTGAAAAGGGATAGGGCCGAACATTCCCCTCACAATTAACAATGAAACAACCTAAAGACTTACGTTGTCTCCTTTCCTCCTAGCTAACAGATGCACTCTTTATAATACACTGCTTACCAGCTTTGCAGATCCATCTGTCCCTTCACCTGGTTCAAGGCTGTGAAAACCTAGGAGACTACAGCTAGCAGCTGAGAAATAGCAAGGACTGTGTCTCCCACGCAACAATTCCAGACAGCATACTTCAGACAGTGGTTGGAACTGCTTTGGTCACAGATCGGAGAATGAGATCTTTTCTCATCATGTAGAGGACAATTAACAGAGTGCAGAAGAAAGGAGCAACAGCCTTGTCTTTACCAGGGTAAATGCAAATTTAGTAAATTTAGTAAACTTGAGCTAACAAAGTCCATCCAACAGCCAGGTACAAGCCTTTTTCTGCCAGTTTCAACTTTTTGCCTGATAGGAACGTCCTTCCCCAGTCCTTCCAAAGACATTCTCTCAAACAACCATCTTCTGATGAACCCTGGCTACGGCCTGCAGTGCAATACATGCCATACAGCGGGGGCAGAAGCGTGCATGTCATTAAGCGTACGGCTGGGTAAAGCCTTTTCTCTTGAGTGGAAGGTAACTTCAGCAAGTACAGTAGTGGAGTATTGGCTTTTTCAACCCCACCTTAGTTACCTTCTTGGAGGCAAGAGGGACTGTTATATATCACGTGTCTGGACCAACTGCACAGCTAGCTCAACAAGAAGAGACTGATCTCTTCATCTCTAGTGGTCTCTCTCCTAAGTTGGCAACTTCCAACGGTGACTCTCAATGGAAAGAGAGTTCATACTGTACTGGAGAAAACACAGGACAAAACCTGGCCCTGGACTTATTGCAGTGTAGCAGGAAAAGACTGACATTTCAGTGTGGGAGATGTTACTCTCTGTATTTCCTGTGTTTTAAAGATTTTTGGTTTGTGTTGTCTTAAATCTTTTGTGCTGGCTTTTGAAATTTTAAATGCAGACACAGTTTGCATACTGCATGATTAAAAGCTGCTGCTGACAAGCAACCTGCAAATCCCTTCATGTTTTATATTTACTTCAAAACCCCTTTAGCTGTATGGCAATGTTTTTCCTTGTTGGCTCTTGATCAAGAAATAGCTGGTTTGTAAATTTTGAACAACCACAACTGATAGGAATAATCACATACCAATTTCTGATCTTCCAAAATGCCTTTAAAATGTCATGTATATTGACTTTTTTTCTTCTTCTCAGCTCATGCTAGCTTACTAGGCAAATCTTGCTCACAGAGTTTTCTTGCTAACAGTTTTTAATGGCAATCATTCAGCCATAGATTTTTCAGCAATATCAAAACTTGCAGCTGTGCATATCCATTGCTTCTGCTTTTCTATTTTTCTCATTAGAATGATATGTCACTAATATTATTTTACCAAATCCATTACCAAACTCAGATCTATATATCAGAAAAAGGTTCAGTTCTAACAACAATATAAGAAACCAGTGCCTGTAGTTCAGGGATCAAATTTGAACATATTCCTCATGACTCTTTCTTTTACTTTAGTCTCCTGTTCTCCATCTCATACCCTTTTCTCTGCCCTTGCTTATTGTTCTGTGGATTCAAAACACTTAACTCTTCCCCTGCCTAGCATAAATCTGGAATGGCACTCACAATCACCTGTAATTTCAGAAAAAATTGACTAGAATTTTTTAAAGTCAATTTAGTGAGTGTTGAATTTGCCATTAAAAGTAAACCTTCTCATTTTAAAAGTAATGAGATAAACTGACAGTGTAGATGTAGTAGACTTCGGCTATTTTGAGGATCTTATTTCATACAATGTCCTACTCTGTTTATAAAAATGGCATTGTACACTGTCAACACAACCTGTTAAATGGCTAACAGAGACATCTCTCCAAGTAGCTGACAACAGAAAATCATCATCATATGGAGAAGCTCCCCAGGAATTGACAGTAGACTGCTTCTATTCAACACCTCCTGCAATCTCTCAGGAGCAAGTATAAATGTTGCTGATATGATTTCCAGATGACACAAGATGCAGTCAGAACAGCGATGTTGGTGAGCTCAGGAAAGTGTGGAACAGTCTGGATAACTTGTCCATTTAAATAAAATCTTTCTTTACACAGCTACCTATTAAGTCATTGACTTCAGAAGAAAGTGAGAAAGATGTTTCTACAGGATGGAAGGACTTTATCTTGGAAAACAGTGCTTCTAAAAGAGTTCAGGGATCAAAACAGAGAAACAGCTCGACTTGAATTCCCAGGGTAATTCTGTAGAGAAAGGGGCTAATGAAATTCTTGGTTGTTTCAAGAGGGAGACTGAAAATAGGAATGGGGCGTCTTCCCTTTGTAAAGCACTCTTGAGACCAGTAAAAGTGTGTGGCCTACAGTTTTGGTGTTCATATGTTTAAAAGAATATGGAAAAATAGGAGATGTGCAGAAAAGAGACACAGGAATTATTTGTAAGCTGAAGGAAATGGCTTGAGGTGAAAAGACTGGCAGAGTTCACAGCCTTTATCTAAGCAGTTGTTATGCTCAGTAGAAGAGGCTTATACTGAAGGATCTATGTGATGAAGGACATCAGTCTATATAGTCTTGTGTTCCTTTCTTAGCCCCTTTAAGGCAAAGAATAGTATTGGTCTTGCTTGTCAGATATTGCTCAACATCCTCTCTTGGAAAGTCAAACCTCTGTGTTAGAGGAACACACAAATATCCCAAAAGGTACAATAGTTCCTAAATCTTATGAAATATGAAGTAATAGTGAGAAAATGATAGTACAAATATGCTTTTAAAAACCTACTGTCACCACTGTGGATGCTTGGGTATTATTTAAATGCAGAAGAGCTATAGTGAATGGATAGTTTTGCTTTTCATTTTACTTGAGGGAGCTGCGGATTCTGATTATTTTTGAAAAATGAACTTTCTCTCTGCAAACCCTCTTTTCTTCTTATAAATCCTGAGCTTAGATCTGAAATCTTCAAATCATCTGCTGTGTGACAAAAACAGGGAGGAAAGGAGTAGAAGTAGCTGTTGGATGGAGAATAACCCTACATTTTTGTGCCTTGCGTGGCTCATTAACTGCCAGTGTTCCTTAAAACAAATCTATTATGAGAATTATCTTAGGTTTCTTGGGAGCTAATTTCCAAAAGGAGGGGCTCAGGGCTGTGGAGTCTGTCGGTCTAAATGACATCTTCTCCTAGGGAAGAGGCAACTTTTTCAGTGGATATTAACTGTTGGGGTTTTGGTTTAGGTTTGTTCCCCCCCCCGATGTAATTGTTACTCATTATTTTCTTGAATAAATTAGTATTTATTCTTGGCAGGAGGAATAAAGCATCTGCATAAGCATTAGTTAAAAAGGACACATAAACATCACCTGAAATATTTTCCTGGGTTTGAACCTTAAGGCAGTGGTAATGTTCCTGCAGACTTTCATCCTGGTGAAAACTGAGACTAGTGTTAGTGAGTAAAAGCACCGTTCTCACCCTAACGAAGGATGTGTTTCTTTCTCAATTTCGGTGTCTCTGCACACCTACATACAGCTTGGGTGGGTAGGTGGACGTGCTGGGCTGTATGACAGACACTTTTGTGTGGCATCAGACAAGAGGGGTTCAGGTATTGCCTGGTCTGTGAGGAAAGACACGTGCCTGTGTTTAAGAGACAAGCATTAATTCAAACCAGCTGACCTTAAAGGACAAATGATGCTTCAGAGCTGTGCACTGAAGTGCCAAGTCTCCAGTTTATCTCAGGATGGTTTGTTTTTAAGAATTTGTAAATGTGCATTTGATTAAAAAATAATCTAAATCTAATGACCTTTACAGATTCTGGAACAGGACGACTGTCTTTCTATCTCTCTCTCTCATATAAGTGTATGTGTGTACATGTATAAATAAATACACACAGATACACATATATGTATATGGCATTACTAGTTCTATTTTGACAGAACCTAAAGACCCCATCATATTAATAACTCTACAAATGCAATGTAAGTATCTTAACTGACTTGCAGTGAGTTAAGACTGGCTATTTAATGTAGACTTATGGATCATACAATGAAAGTATGTGATTATTTTTTATACTTCTTTAAGAAACAGAAATATTTACAGTTTTAAACTAAAATTCATAATTGCACCAGCCTTTCAATATTCCAACTTTAGCCCCAGGAGCGGAATATAAACAGTGCCAGACATGCATTCCCATGAGTTTTTTATCGTTGTTTTCGACAAAATCTATTTTTATTCAATTCTATGGGAAATGCACACACTTTGTGCAGTTGCCAGAATGTGATTTCCCAGTGCCCCCTATTTATTTCCAAGTGTGCTTTTTTTCAGATTCAAGTACTTTTGCCATGGTACTTTTTCATGTTTTATCGTGTAAGTAATCCTTGCTGATACTGAACCCCTTTGCTGGGGACAACAGTTTCGTATGTGGAGCTAGAAGAGTGACCATGTAAGCTAGCAAAAGGCTCCCACGCTGGCAGTAACAGTTGGTTCTTCTTCCTTTTTTAGGGTCTGCTGTTGTTCATGCTCACTCCACCTAACAACTGTGTGCACATAGCTGCATCTGGAGCCAACGGGGCAGAATCTTTGCTTTGTTCAGATTCTGCTGAGTGCAACAGAGTCCAGCGGTTGTTGGGGAGATGGTGATGTTCTGCTGAAATCCCTCTCTCTGGGCCTACATTGCAGGACAATTTGGAGGCTGCCCAAATTGATAGCAGATTAATCCGTAGAAACCATCCATAAGCTGGGGCTAGCCAGCACACATCAGGCTTCAGACTGATTTACAACATCACAGTTGCATAAGGAGGTATGGAGAAGTTCAAGCTGATAATGCATCTGTTGTACAAGAGAGGATATTTGGCCTTGGAACCTGCCCCAAAAGGAAAACTTACCTAAGTAAGGACATTGTTCGTAGTCAACATATCCACTCAAATTTGCATGGTGCTTTCCAGGTCAGCATAATTTTCTGTCCTAAGATCACTTTCACTTGATGGACTTTTTTCTCTCATTTACTTTAAGGGTTTATTTATGTGTTAAAATCAATTTGACAGTGTCCCTACATCCATACAAACCATCCTGTTATATGGTTACCATAAGGCCCAGTCAAGGTCTTTTGTGTTCAGACATAGTTGCAGTTCCAGCACAGTCCTTTACAAAGTGCCCTACGTGTGCCCAGTCTGCATATAAATGGGGCACCACTGGAGAAGACCTCTTCCAAACTACCTTGCAGCGTGCTGTGTAAAAGACACTTTAATACTTGCCCCAACCCCGTCTCATCTGCAGTACATGGACCACAGAACCTGCACAATTATATCCTTCATAAATGCCCTACCCTTATCTCACAGCATTGTCTAGCAAAGCCTTCAAACAAATGGGAAAGGAAGAAATGTGGTCTCGAGGCCAGATATTTAGGTCATTAGTCCTTCCTACTTCTTCTGTCTGCCTTGATTTATACCTGGTTGCTCAAATGTGAGCTTGTTCCTGGAAGTTTGGCCTGAATGTTTGCAGAGAGGGTTATACCCTTCCCCTCATAACACATATAGCAAGAATCCAGGGCCAGGGTACTCCCTTTGCCCCACTACCTTTGCCTCCATCAACCTTCTGCCATCTAGATGACAGCACAGCTTCCTTGTCCCATAGGGACTTGGACCAGAGCAGATGGGTTTGGTAGCAGCTGGCAAGGCACATGGACTATTGAGATGCGGGAAGGCGAGAAGGTTCTCCTTGGGTCTGAGTTAATGACTACATCTCAAAACTGTGGTCCATTGCTGTGGCAATGAGTCAGGAAGCAAGACTGCAAGGCTGCAAATGATACACTTTTTCCTTAGCAAGTTTCCTCAACTGGTACCATTGTTTAGACCTTTTAACTCACACAGGCACCAGGCAAAAATCAGCCCTCTCAAGGTCTGACAACCTTGTAGTCTTCCAAAGCCATATATCTCATGAAAGAAAGAGGAGAAATATTTTGAAATCTGGCACCTGTGGGGAGCCAGATTTCCATGAAGTGGCATAGAAGTGGAGCGTCTTAAACTGGCAAAGTCAAGAGGAGCCTCCCACACCAGGTCCTTCCACAGAATTCATTGCACCAAAGTATCTCTCCCTGAAAAGCCATGAACTCCCACCAAGGAAAGGTACACTGCTGTCTTTCCAGTCAGCCTTCAAAATGACTGTTTTCAAAGATGGTCTACTGAATCAATGGATCAAGAGAAATCTGCACAAGGCATGGACTGCAGACTGCTTCTTTCCTCCCAAAACAAAGACGAAAGGAAACAAAAGGAAAAAAATAAGTATAATCAAGAGCTGCAAGGGCTGTAAACTTGTCCCTGGAAACATCTCTGGCCTGTCAGGTATTTTTAAGTTTTGGACTCTGAATACCTCAAAGGATGGTGCCTATTAAGAGACCTGGCTCTGAGAATAAGACAAGTCTTTTTTTTCATAGTTTGTATAGATTGTCATGAGCAGTCAACTAAGGCATCCTAGGACCTCTGAGCTCAAATGGGTCTGTGCAGACAGCACAGCTTCCAAAGTCCATATGGATCTTCCCGCTTCTCAAAACCATATCCCCTCCTTCTCCTGAATGCATGTGTTTGAAAGATCCAAATCTCTCTTGGTAGCCCCACTCTTAAGGGTCCTAGGACAGGCCACTGGGGTGGAAACACTAGCAGAGACTTCAACACATAGCCTGTCTGCCTTTTCCAGAAGAAAGAAAGGGGAGTGAAATTGCCCCAGTCACTTTGAAAGATAAGAATCACTCATGGAGAATCTCTCTGTCTTTGGTGGTCTGCGATAATTAGATGCTTGTTTTTATCTTTTTTTGAAGGTGATGAAGAAGGAATGCAGCCGGAATGCAAGCAAAGAAGTGTAGGGATCTGTTGGTGACAAAATTCCCCTTGACCAACTGTAGCCCTGGCAGGACCAGCCATTTTTCAGAGTAAGTCCTCAGCTTTTTCTCCTTCTCAAGGTGTGACTGGAAAGACTGCAATACAGATGCTTCACACATTTCCTGAACAGGAATAGAAGAGGAAGATGCAGGCAGTAGATATCCTATTTTACTAACACTAGGCAGCCAGATTGTCCTGTGGGAGCTGGCAGCAAGGTCCAACTGGTCTTAATCTTATTGTAGAATAGGATAATGATTATAGAGAGCACAGATAGATTCTCAGTGTGTGATCAGTACCACACTGCTGCCTTGGCCAGCTTCCAATGTGATACTCACCAAGCTGAGATCTTTTCCTTAATCCAGAAAGTGCTAACCTAGTTTCATGGTCCTCCTCATAGAATCAATTTTGCATGGGTTAAGATACATAGATAAGCCCAGTCATGACTGCAGCTAGGGTGGGAGGGAAGGAACATGGGTTGGGATTGTACTGGTCTCCTCATCTGTCCTGGGAAGGTCCAGATCAGGCACCTCTGCAAATCTGATGTGTGCTCCCAGAAGTGAGACATGTCTTTGTGATTCTCCACCATTTCTTGTCCTTCTTTCTTGTCCTTTCAACACAGGGATGCAGAGAGAAGGGAGTACCATAACATACTAGGATGAAGGACTGACTCCTTGCAGACCTGTTCTCCACCTGCACCTCTGTGTGCTCTTACATATCTGGTGCAGGCAGCACTGTTCCCTGCTTGACATCAGCCCAGCTGAGTGGCAATACAGGAGGAAAGGAATGGGAAGGGAAGGCAGAGCAGGGCAGGCAGACAGCAGCATACTGACTCTCCTGGGACTGAAAGGCATTGTATCCTTTCAGAGGCCATCCAGGAGAATTGCAACTCATCATGTCGTGGGCTCTAATGTGCCCAGTTGCCAAGTAAATTTGGGTTTCTTAGCAACTGAGATTTTCAGTGTTTGATCGCCAAAGTAAGAGCAGTGAACTTTGGGCAGTGGAGGTGCCCTCAGTGAAAGCTGGCAAGCAAGGGGAGTGCAGCATTGCAGGCTTCTGCATTCCCAGGCAGCCCTCCCTTTGTGAGGGGAAGCTTTGGTGTGCAGCTGGGCATTGTCCTTTCTGCCATGGAAGTGGCTCAACACTCCTAAATGATGGAGGGCAGTGTGGACCCAGTATTGACTGTATCATAGTAAAACTCATTTGTGTTCACAGAAAATAGCAGGCTTTGATTATAGCTGCATTTTACAAGTGGTGAAAACCTTTCATGTCCTGTCAGTGTTTTATGTACACAACCGATACAGAGCTCACTGAAGTTGGTTGAAAGCTGCTGCCGACTGCAGAAGATGTTGGGGTGAGGTCCTATTGGATTAATATTATTTTCTCCTGTGAAATAGTAACTTAATTAGAGGTGAAAAAGGCATAAGAACAATGTCTCATAGTCTTTAAAGTACAGGGAAAAATCACAGAATTGCAGAGCAGCTGAGGCTGGCAGGGACCTCTGGAAATTGTCTACATTGTATATTTCAGGTCAGTTGCCTGTGGCCAGTTGCCTATTGCCCTGCCACTGCGCATCACCGAACAGTCTGGCACCATCTCCAGGCTGAGCAGTCCCAGCTCTCTCACCCTCTCCCTGTATGCCAGGTGCTACAAGCCCTTAATTAATGGTAGTGGCCCTTGGCTGGACTCACTGTGGTATCTCCATGTCTCTCTTGTACTGGGGAGCCTTCTGATTTGTGTTCACAGAAAATAGCAGGCTTTGATTATAGCTACATTTTACAAGCGGTGAAAACCTTTCCTGTCGTATCTCCATGTCTCTCTTGTACTGGGGAGCCTTCTGATTTGTGTTCACAGAAAATAGCAGGCTTTGATTATAGCTACATTTTACAAGCGGTGAAAACCTTTCCTGTCCTGTCAGTGTTTTATGTACACAACCGATACATCACAGCCATCTGATGTATCAACCACTTCTCCCAGTTTTGTATTTTCTGCAAACTTGCTGAAGGTGCACGCTGTCCCACCACACAGATCATTAACATAGAGGCACCCTAGTAGAGGGTGACACTTGGGGTACATGACTAGTGACTGGCCTCCATATTTTCATTATTCACAAGTACAGTTTAACATCTACCCAAGTTCTTTTAAGGAGGAGGTAAGGATTTTGTCCCTGGAAGGGTTTAATTTCTGCTTGTAGATATATTGAAATGTAAGAAGAGTTCTTCTAAATCCTCATGGAAAAACATGTTATTGGAGACAGACTAATAAATGCTAGAATTTATTTTGAAATATCTATTACTGAAATATCTATTACTAAACTATCTACTATTTTAAAATGTCTGCTACTTAGTAAAGCATTAGACATTATTTCATTTTAAATGTGGAGCATTTAAGATTTTAACTTTTAAAACATGTAGATATTTTAAAATTACTCCATTGTGTAAACAAATCCTTATTTAAAAGTATGACATCTTGAAAAAAGTCAACATAATTTAATTGATGGCTTTTATTTTCTTTTTGTGTCTCAACCATTGGCATTCCTCTGTTTAGATGTCAACATTTCTGTTCCTGGAAGCTGCAGAATAAAAATAGTTACACTCTAAAAAGGGGCAGTGCTGAGGGTGAAAGGTCCTGATCTTGCAAGTTGTTGCTCAAATGGGAACTAAATAGGACCACTTGGGTGAGGAGGAATTACTCACCCAACAGAAATTACAAAATGAGGCTGAACTCCTCTACTAAAATGGTAATAACTCGAACATGGAAAAGATTATTCACTCTCTGATGAAACAGGACAACCAGGAATGCACAAGTTTGTGATTTTTAAAGAAGTGACCACAGCTGAAACCCACTGTAAATCTGTTTTGAAAACAGATGAGAACCTCCTGCTAAGTGGTTAGACTGCAGTGATGTCTTAACAACTGGGAGGTTTTTTAGAGTTTTTGTATTTAATATAGATGAGCTACAGTGATTGCAGGCCTGTTTGGAAGCCAAGTATGTATTCATGTCAATATTAACAATGCCTTGGGCTAGATAGAAAGCTTGAAAACTGTGTTTTAACATAAATAAAAATCAGTGCATTTTTGGAATAACTTCATTCTGTGGCCTTAAAAAGAGTTTCCTTGGCACAGTAAGATGACCTTATCCTTGAAAAAAATTGTTATGTCAGAACTATCTTTATTTCTAACACGGTAGGGCAGTAAAACCACTTTTATTCCAAGAAATCCAGCTCGTACATATGAAACCTAAAGAGAATGAACACATCATGACACCACAATACTGATTGTCTCACTCTTGAGATAAGGGTGAGTGCCTCATGGCTGTTTTCCAGACAAAGAGCACTCAGCTAAAAACCAGGGTACATGTCAAGGAGGTTTTAAAGGGTAACATTACTCACAGCTCAACAGTGATTAAAGAATATTGAAAGAGGCCGTAGAAATCTGTCTGTTCTTTCACTACTGCAACTGAAGGGTGAAAATTCTCCCCCAAACCCATAAATCTCTTCTCTGGCCCTTTTCTACCTAGCACACCAACTTCCCTGGTTCTGAGCATCTCTCTGCTGATCTTCAACTTAAGTTTGCTAGAAGAGGCAGCACCCCACTTCCAGGATTCAAAGACAGTTCAATTGGTGTCACCAGACCCTGCATGAGGTCTCTGCCACACCTGGCCAGTTTCAAGGCTGTTTGTACCCAAAGGTATTTACCACAGAGGAAGATCCATAATTCTGAATCCTTCAAACATCTCAGCTACTGTAATTGCAACTAGTAGTTCTCAGCCTGCAAAAGGGCATCTACACTTTTGAATTGCTGGTCCCATTGCCCTGTGCTCCTTTTGTGACATTTCTGATTTTCCTTCTGAAAGATGATTCCATGAATCATTAATTAACTTCCTAACTTGCTTCTTATCTGTTGTTTGTGGCAGATACTCCCTAGCTATAGGTTGGAAATGAAAATTCTCCAGTGCAAAGCTCTTTGCTTAGCACATCTTGGTGGTTCCCTCATGGAGAAGTTAATGGGCAATACAAAAACCCTTCCTATTGTTCCAGTGCACTTGATTCTCCTTCTCCTCAACCTTTTCAACTGGAAACAATGGTTCTTTGAACATACCTATTTTAGCTCCTTACATGGGAAACTCTGTAAGAGCCTTCCTCTTATGTATGTATAGACCTACTTTTAGTCAGTGCTGGTTTCCTTCCTTAGTTGTGGTTATCTCTGAACAGATTTGTTGTATTTGGAATAACAGAGCAATTACCTTCTCCAGATCTCACTGGTTTCCTCTGTTCTTCTAGGTCATGATCTTGTAAGTAGATGTGTGCCTATGGACCTTTGTGCCTGAGTAACTTTCACTGTTGGAGGGAAGTCTAACATTTTATTTCTCAGAAGTATTTTTATAAATAATCCATTTCCAGTGTAAGACTGCAACTGATTAGTTTTCTTGGGGGAAAGATCAGGGGTCCTGCAAAAATAGAAATGTCACATCTTTGTGTTAGATTAAAGTCTGTTCTCGGACCTTGTTGATGAGTAAACTACTAAAAACTGGACCAGACTGTCTGAGTTTACTAGGATATAATCCATCAGAAGAGATTCACAAATAAACTGCTGGTTTTGGTTTTGGTTTTTGTTTTTTCCCCAGGATTAGCTCATTTTCTGAGCAAAGTAAACCCATATATTACATTGAATAGGTCTTCCACAGTTTATTTTTTATTTGCAGGCCTGTTCTTTAAAGGATAAGCCAATTCCCTCTCAAATGCAGCTCATTTCTGTGTGACCCACTCTGACAGCTGTGACAATCTGTTTGTCACAGACCTTAGTCCATATCAGTTTATATATTAAAAGTAGCTGGAGGTGGAGCAGTCTCATTTGTGGGTTTAGAACCTTAAAACATGGTGTGAGGATTCACTAGATTACTCACTGATTTTTCAAACATTACTTTTTAAATTTGCACTTCAGTGAGTTCTCTTACAAGAGTGACTCTTACCTGGGAAAAAAAATACTGCCCTCAAATGTCCTAATTATCTTCCATGTTACAAGTACGATAACATGGCAGTGTGAGAATACATCAGGCTGAGGGTGGTAGTGGGCTGTTTGCCATTCTAGGGTGAATTGTTTCTGGCTTGTTACCGTATGCCTGATGGTGGCATGTGTCTTCTCAGGAAGGACAAATTGCTCTCCTTCATGTTTGGCAAGCTCCTGCTGGCATGCCAGAGAGGTCTATATTTAGTACTGGCACTGTTTAGCCAACAAGCTGGGAAAATTGTCATGATGATGTGACTAGAGATTTACCGAGGCTGTTTTCCAAGAGCTGAAGAAGACGTGGTTGAAGTGGGCTTTGAATTTCCAGCTCTGAATCTTGCTGTTCCTATTTTCTCTGGATACAGTACATCCTGCTCCCAAGCCCAGGCCTGCGCTGTTGCAGCTCGAACTAGAGCTCATTTACTATGATTTGGCATTGGTGGGATTCCTACCAAGCTGGCTATTTTAATATATAGCTTGGTACCCAAAACTTTGGTCTCCTTGTTCTGTTGAACCCCAGGTGCAGCTGCCTCCTTTCCTGCTACCCTGGTGACATGTCCTGTCCTGGCTACCTAAAGCACATATACTCCCAGATGTGCTGAGAGTAGAGATCCAGAAAGCAACAGCAATTGTTCTCATCAAAACCCTCTTTGCCTGTCATCTGCAATGGGCACATGGCTTATGTACAATTCAAAACCTTTGATTCTGAGATCAAAGGCAGTATGAGCCCTGACACTCACTGTGGGAATTTCACCTCCTCTGTCTTTCCCCCTGTGAAACAGCAGCATCAGGAACCTCCCAAAGAAGTGGAGTAATACCATGGAGTTATCTTACTTCTACCTCAAATTGGCCACAGGAACATCCACTGTTCAACAAGATCATCCAAGGTTCCTTCGCCCAGAAGGCCTTGCCTATGGGAATGATGGTCTTGGTCATCTACTGTTTGTATTTAAGTTACATTCTCAACTGGAAATTTACTCTGTACCTAAGCTTTGCATATATAGCAATGTTAGCAGGACTGTGAAAGAAATTACCTCTTGAAGAAAAAAAAAGGCAAATATCCCAATGTAAACATGATTTTATTGCCTTCATTCAGGCTGTGTGAAGGAATGGAGATCCATATGTGATGAGCTAAACTAATCAGGCTTTTTATTAACAAAACTTTTCAAACACATGCTCTGCTCAGAACAACTCAGCTCAAGGCACATGAAATAAGATTAAGGAGGATTCTATTTTCCTGTTCCCTGCTTAAAAAATCCATGCTACTATTTGCTTGTGTCTTGTCACATATCCTCATAAGCAAAAGAATTTTTGAGATATTCTTAAAAACATTGTAAAAATGTACCATAATCCTTTGCTTGGGCATTTAAATCTTTTCTTCCATCTGAAGCAAGTGTTGCTTTTGGCTCTTGTAGCTATAGCCAAAACATGAAAAATAAGCTGTGCTTGAGTTGGCTGCATTGGACTTTCTTCTTCTAAGCAGGATATTCCTGGGGCTTGCTAATATTGCATGAATTTTCTCTTCATTTGCTGTTGTGTCCAGTTGTGGGCCCCGCAGTTCAAGAAGGACAGGGAACTGCTTGAAAGAGTCCAGTGCAGAGTCACAAAGAGAGTGGAATGTCTCCCTTATGAGGAAAGGCTGAGGGAGCTGGGTCTCTTTAGTTTGGAGAAGACTGAGGGGTGACCTCAATAGTGTTCATAAATATGTAAAGGGCGAATGTCAGGAGGATGGAGCCAGGCTCTTCTCAATGATGTTCAATGGTAGGACAAGGGGCAGTGGGTGCAAGCTGGAGCACAGGAGGTTCCATGTAAACATAACGAAAAACTTTTTCACTGTGAGAGTGGCAGAGCACTGGAACAGGCTGCCCAGAGAGGTTGGGGAGTCTCCTTCTCTGGAGACATTCAGAACCCACCTGGATGTGTTCCTGTGTGACCTATTGTAGGTGATCCTGCTCTGGCAGGGGGGTTGGACTAGATGATGTTTCGAGGTCCCTTCCAATCCCTAACATTCTGTGATTCCATGATTTCAGTATTGCCGGCAGGTTGTTGCACGACTAAGAGCAAGGAGTTTCCTTTTTCCCTTCTTTGTGCATAAAAATTAGGTTGTTCTGCTGATTTAATTACTGTGAGGACAGGTCCTCTTCTTAGGGTTCCTGTCACAATACTGACATTTCTTGTGGAAGTTGTAAGTGATTTAACACTTTTTGTCACAGTACAATTTTTAGCTCATCTTCCAGTGAACAAATGTTAATTAATAACTCTTGGCTTTAGAAACAACTCACAGCTTTTGCTTATTTTCAGTAGTTCAGTAAACTGAGGGAAGGTCTTGACAACCTTCATTTGCTTTGATTAGTAGCTGATTGACTATTTTTGTGTCTTTCTCAGCTTTCTGTCCATTGGGCCAAGGATAATACAGAGAGCGGGTTGTGCATGTCTGAAACATCCATTCTGTACAGATCTGTTAAATCCCTCAGATGTTTGTTGTTGACTGTTACTTGAATAAGCTCACTGCAGATCACTTATCTAGCAAACACTGCCACATGGTGACTTATGGGTATGAACATTCTCCAAGTCATAAACCATCCCTGGGCCACTTATCTGCCAGGAAGGTATTTGCTTGCATCTTCCAATGGAGCCCTTTTGCCGTAAATAAAGTAGCATTAAGAAAAGTGCAAGCCACAAACCAGTTGTTGGAGGGTAGGCACTCGAGAGTAAGCTAATGCACACTCCTGCTTTTACAGGAACACTTCTGACATTTTCCTTACAGATTTCCTGGTCAGCATTAAGGAAAATATGCTTTTATTTGGGCAAAACAGTCAAGAAACTAAGTTACAGCAAGGGATTTTCAGACCAGCTCTCAGGTTTCAGGGCCTTGCTGTCGTTTGGAGTGAAAGCAGACTCTAGCAAGAATTTGTCTTATTGCATCTCCACTGTTAACTGTCCATTTTTTACAGACCTTTTTTATCAAGAAATTCATTGAGCACAGATGGATTCCTGGACTAGATCCTGCTGTAAAATTTTGAGACAAGTGGCAGATAGCACCTTCCTTTTCTTTCTTGCACTTACTCATACTCAGTTCAACAAGTCACTGTGTTAATGTTTGGTGCTGGTAAAAGTGTCAGAAAAACATTTTGCAGGTTGTTTTCTCAATCAGGCAGCCAGGCTTCCAGTGACACCAATAAAGCCCATGTGCTTTACTGGGGGCTGGGTTCTTCCACTGGGCTGACGTAAGGCTTCCTACTCTCACCCATTCTGTGCCAGGTGGTTGCTTTTTCTTGGTATAAAGCTTTGTAAACCATAGAGTTTAGGAAAAAGTACACAGCAAATTAACAAGAAACATCTTGATCCCAGCAATTTGTAGAGACTAAAGGGGATTCATAGACATGAAAATATATTGAAGATCAAAGTTTCTTGCATTGTATACCTCTCCCCTCACAGCCTGGGAGCTACGCAGGACTCTGTCACAGCATAATTTGCTGTATTGTCAGCTCCCAAGTTTGATTTGGTTCAAAAAAATTACCATAGTAATCAGCTACCAGCAGGTAATGGTTTCCTCTGAGCTAAGAAAGTGCAGCTGCCAACTCCTGCTGCGCTCTGTTGCGTGCGTTGGGCATTGCTGTCAAGCTCCTTGAGTTCTGGTTCTGGTGTTTTGAACAAAGGAAACAGTCTATTTTTGATCATTCTTGCTGGGAAGTGCACAGCCCATCTTTCGCTGTGTGTGCCATTCTCAAAGGTCTCCTGAATATATTTTTTCACAGCCATGGAGGTATTTTAGTTGTAATGACTAGGTACTCTGTTTCTGCAGAGTCCGTACTCTAGAGTTAACTTTGTTTCTTCCTTACAAAAGTCTTTGGTAGCAAATAATACTTTGTTCTGCAAGTTAACCAGATTTCTTAAGTTCTCCTAAAGGACTGATTGTCCTAAAAGATTCATTGTCTCATTGGTCTCATTTTATCTTCATTTCTAGTAGGCACTTAGCAGTTTGGGGGAATTATCTGTTTGTGTTTCTCTAAATGTTGGGGTTTTCTTCAGCCTTCTGTCAGGGTTTTTTTTAAATAGCCTTCTACATGTTTTCATGCCACATGTCTTTTAAATCATGCTCTGTGGATGTGTGAAATTTCTGACATCTACAAATATTTCCTTTCCCTGTTTGAACGGAAACGTTGCTATATGGATGCTTGTGCCCTCCTCTGCGCTCAGGTAGCTTCTCCCTGTAACAGTGCTGTTCTCATCGAACTGGTGCCAGCGAGTTGTCTGCTTCTAGTGGTGCTTAAGTTGTGTTTCAAGGGTTGTGGTAGCCTTTAAGTTTTTGGGAGGTCTTGCTGTGAACTATGTGATATCTGCTGTATTTAAACAACCCCTGGCAGGTTGTTACCATCTGTACTGTGGTTTTTACGTCTTTTTGATTAAACGGTGCTTTTAATTGCTTTCCTGTGATTCAGTTTCAGGTTATATTCTCTTGATCTAGTAAATAGCACTAACAGATATTTCTTGTGCTTTGTCTTTGATGCTGTTGTAAATTAGGACATTGCAATTATGATAAAGACTTCCATATGTCTTTTTCATTGGCCTATCTCTTCTGAAAATTGTACACTAAAGGGCAGTCTCTGAAGTATTGCTTTATAAGGAGTACTGAAAGTAGCTAACTTGCTTCTCAACAGGTCCAGTTGCTGATGCCTCTAGCTAGATTGATCACAGTTTTGGATAGGAAGCATACATGACATCAGCTGGGATAACTAGACTGTGGTGGCCCCATATTATTGCTTTTTTTGAGTCTTGGTCATTCTGGAGAAGGGTTGTATTTGTTACTACTGCACTAACTGCATTAAGATTTCTCCACTTTTCCAGTCAAATGTGTATTCACTATAAACTTCCTTTTCCACCTTGAGCCCATTGGTAATGGTAGTCAGGAGGGTGAACACAGAGCGTTACACTTGGGAAAGCTTGGTCTTCCAGTGCTTTGCACCTCAAAGCGTATGTGCACAGCTTTTCCTGATTTCTTTTGCTGTTAGATTCCTTTTCTAAAGAGATTCAGTCAGGAGGAGTTTTAGCAACTTTCTCCTGGTGCAGGTGTTGACAGCGTTTCTAGTTACCTGTATTTTCGACACTTGGTTCTTTTGCTAACATTCAGCTGTGCATTTTGTGGCTATAAGAAGTGGACGGACTGTTCTGGTTTTAGATTTTGCAGTCCAAGCATCAGCAACAAGAGAATAGAATTGAGGAACTGAGGTGAAGATCCTGAGCAGCAGCAGGGAATAATCATTCACATTATGCTTTTACCTACTAATTACAAAAAAAAAAGAAAAAAAAAGCGCAAGTTTTTATTTTTATTTTAAAAACTGTCTTTATTCTCATTGAATAGTCCTGATAACACCTAGTACCTAAGGACTGTTAGGATAAGTTTTCTGTAACTAAAGACCACTCTGCATAGGTTGGGTTTTTCCCAGCGTTTATGTGAGTGGCTGGTACTGTAAGAATATTCCACATACAGACCTCTGCAGCTTATGTAAATTGTTACTGGGAAACATAAGGTAGAAGAAGAATGCTTTATTTTTCTTGGATGTTCATTGTTCTTTTTCCAGGTGCACTTTGTAGGCCTCGTATAGAAAAGGACTATGAAGCCCTATGGGAAAGCAGTCCAACAGAGAAATAAGAGAGAGCAGGGAATGAATGGTGGTCAGCTTCTTGGAGGGGTGATGGAGGGTTAGAGGAGACACCATGGGAGCAGCCATGGAGAGGCGTGTATTTATTTGCGCATCTACAGCTGGTTTTCAGAAGATGATTGTGTGTACATGGGGACAGAGGAAAAGAAGGGACTGAAAAAAGTCAACACTCTCAAAATACACTTGATGAGTTAGGGGTTTTTTTTTAATCTCAAATTTGGGGTGAGGGTCTTGTGTTTGTCTTGTCAGCCCCCTTGAAGACAGTTGGTTCCTTTTTTCTGGTGCTAACATCGTGAAAACAGTTCTCTTGCTCTTTTTTAAAATCCTAATGCTATACATTGTTGTCTATGTTTAGATGGCTTGTGGGAATATGGAACTCCACAGGACAGGGTAAACTAAACGAGCTTTTATATAAGGATAAATAACGATTTTTAAGCACACACTAATCTTGAAAGAGTTCACGTTAGCATTTACAGAAGAACGCAGGGGGAGCATAAGAAAAGGATAGTGAGAATACATAAGACTTTAGGGAAAAGTCTTCCAAGAGATACATTCCTCAAATCCCTGAGAGGGACACTTAACTAACATTGAGTTAACGAACTACAGTTCACACAGAATCACACAGAATTGCCTGGATTGGAAAAGACCTTTAAGATCATCAAGTCCAAGCATTAACCTCACACTGACAAGTCCCTGACTAAACCATGTCCCTCAGCACTATGTCTACTTGAGTCTTAAATCCCTCCAGGGATGGAGACTCCACCACTGGCCTGGGCACTTTCAGTAAAGAATTTCTTCCTCATATCCAATCTAAAAGTTGTGCACAGCAGTTGAATCCTGTGAAAGCGTCCTTTCAGTAATGTACCTTATCTGCTGAGGTCTAAACCCTGCTGGCGGTGCTGGCTGTGCACTCAGAGCCCTCAAGGAGGGTGAGCGGTGCTGTTCCTTCCTCAGACGGAGTGTCAGGGGTCTGCCTTTCCTTTTTCAGAAAAGCTGAGTGGTGGAAGCAGAATCTGTCATCAAATGGCTTTTGGTCTGGCCTACAGTGCAACGTGCTTACCCTTGCCTGGAAGACCCAGAGCACACAGCTCACCCTGGCACTTAAACCCTGACTTCTACACCCAGCCTTTGCCAGGGCTACTGCCACTGGGTCCCCGTTGCTCTGGGAAAGATGCAGCTGCACCCAATGGCCACCTACTTCCCACGAAGTTGGTCTCGGTTTCCACAGGACCTTCAAGTCTCTGGTCTTATTAGAAGGTACTGTTTACCCTCGCTTTGGTTGTGCTGTTGCAATGACAGATACTCAAAAATGGTCCTCTGAAAAATTAATGTTTAGCTAATTAGTATCTTCCTAGAACACAAGGTCTGTGTGGTATGAAGAATAATTGCCTGCCTTTGCACGAGGCATCACCTCGAACTGAAAGGTCCCTGCTTAGAGTGTTTTGGTTTCAGACTGCTTTAAAGTTACTGAGATCTCTGGGTATTTTTCTCTCCAGGCAGGCAGAATTACTGTTTCATAAAGTGTGGAAAATACTACATATTCTGTGGGAAAGAAGCAGGTTTGTAAAACAAAGATGTTGTCATGAAGTTCATCAAAATGAAGGATAACTTTGGCTGGAGGGAGAGCATTTCCTGAGGAGACCTGTTTATCTCACCGAGATTCGTTTGTGCAGAGACATTTGACAGCTGAGCAGAAGAGCTGCCATCCTGCATCAGACCAGAGTCTGTCCAGGCCGGTATCCTGTCCCCAACAGGGGCCAGCTCCAAATGCTTCAGAGAAAAATGCATTTCCATCATGATGGGAAACAACTTCCCCATGTGATGAGTTTAATGCCAATCTCAGACACTTGCTGGTCAGTCTAGGGAAGAAGCACAAGACTAATTGTCTCTTTGCCTTTTTAAAAAAAAAAACAAACCCCAAACCCTCAGGTAATTTAACACTAAATATTCTGAGCAAAATTCTGAATTGTTAATGAACTCTTATCACAGAACTGCATTGTGGCAGCAGACTTCTTGGGTTATTAAACAGGCACAGCCCTCATAGCTTTTTGCAGGATAATTAGTCTTGATAAAGAAAGATATATTCAAAGGCAAAGGAGGATCTGGTACAAAGTCTGAGCTGTAGTTTTAAAACTATTTTGTACTATGGGCCACTAATATTTCTATTTTCTTTCTCCTTCTCCTTTCAGGGATCTTGCCTGGTTATTCTTCATTACATTAGATGTGACCTTTCTTTGTGTATCTACCTACTCAATTTTTATCTTTTCAATAAATGCTGCTATCCACAGATTATTATTTTCCATTTGTTTCTTCATGCACTTGAAAAATGGATCAGTGATAAACTCTGACCAGAGACACTACAGCTTTGAGAGCATGACCAGCACTTGCAAACCGTGACTCCTAATGCTGAACACCAGAGAGATTGCACTCAAGTGTGGGATGTGCTTGTACTTACTAGATATAGCATTTCTGCCATAAGCAGGTCTCTTTTGTTAGCTAAAATTAACTGGTATCTGTTTCTGGCACCGCACTGCTGCTGTTTCCAAAGTGACAGCTTCTTCTTTTGCATCCCCAGGAGATCACCTGAGAAATGGTACATCTTTTTCTAAACGCTGCCTACTTGCCTTCCCCAGCCTGTGGAGGGCTCTTGCCATGTCAAGTGCTGCTGTGCCCCCCCTGAAACAACAAACCCCCAACCCAGGAATAGGAAGGAAAGAGTTTTTCCTGTCAAGTGCCCACTTGCTCATTATCAACAGGCAGGACACCAGCCTCTCTCTTGCTGGGTAGGAGAGACCCACTGATGCTCAAAAAGCTGGGAAAAGCCATGTCCTTCTGACCATCTCCCTGTATCATACTAGAATGGGTCACCAATGCCTCTTTTCTCTAATGACATAACAATGTATGAACCTCACAGGGTTATAACCATTCATTTGTATCTCAGTCCTTATTATTAACAGTGCAACTGCAGACAAACTACTTTCTCTTCTCCAGCATCAATCTTATGTTCTGTAAATGTGACACAAAGTTTAAAAATATATTAGTACTTTTTCTGGCCAATTCCACCTCCAAAATGCAGAGTGGGGTGAGCATGGCAGGAACCTCTTCCTGCAGACCTCTGTCCAGGAGAAGAGATGATTTCTGGAGTGCTGTTTTCAACTTATATTGTGTAAACTGCAATTAGAAGATTCATTTAAGCACATCAGCATTTTTCAAATACTTCAGTGTTACTGGGATAGTCAAAGGGCCCACCAGACCCTGCAGATGGTTTGATACCCTAGGTTTTAATTTTAATAAATTCTTATTTTCAAGGCTTCTTTACACAAACTGTGTTTGAATGTCATCAGCACTGAATCTGTGACCTACATAAAATCCTTGGGACTACCGAGGATTTGCAGAATGCTGCTAGTAGACAGTGAAGAAGCTTTGTAATGAAAAAAGACCCTAAAAGAGTTAAAATTTCCATTGATATCTTTCTCTTGTCAGTTATTCATATCTGTATTTCTGTATCATTGGTCACATTTTAGAGGAAATTCTGCTAAATACGTGTTAAATAAGGCTAAATATTCTGCTAATGACAGATTAAATACCTGTAACAAGTGCAAACAGTGTATTCAATGAAGATCTAAATAGAATCACGCTGTACACCTTAGCTCCCTTTCAACTTCTCTTCCTGTCCCGGAATATAATTAGGCTGGAGCCTTGGGGACACACTCATTGCTAACCAACATCTCAATGATCTTGCTGGAATCAAAGTATATGTCAAGTCACAATCGAGTCTGAGGCACTGACTCGAAGAATAGATTCAAATTTTCACCGTCAGGTGCAGTAGTAATGTGAATTCAGATTACCAAGAAAATATAATACATCTTAAAGAAAAAGTTGCCCTTAAAAATAATAATAAAAAAATCATCTTAAGGCTAACAGGGGACAAGGATGGCAACTGAGACCTACTCAGAAAATCTAGTACTTTTCTCTCTCTGCATGCTGTGTTAGAGCCTGTGAAAAATGTGGTTAGTGACTAATTTACATTTCCTGTTTTATAGCCGCTATAAACCAGCTATTCTGAAGGGCTGGTGTGTTTACACACTGGAAGACATCAGGCCCAAACGCAGGATGTGGTTCAGCTTCCTGCTCCGGCAGTGGCAGCGGTGCTGAATCTCCAGCTTTCAAGGCCTTGGGTACGTGGCTGTCACTGCAGAAAGCAGTGGCTATATTCTGCACTGGGATGGGCAGATGTGTACTCCTGCCCACCTCTGCACCTGAAAAGCAATTCCACTGCACCTTGAAGCTGGACTGCCTCAAACCACATCTCCATGCTGTCCTTCCGTGTGTCAGGGCTTGCCAGAAAAACCAAGTCAGTTGTGGGTGGAGGTTTCCAGAGGCACATGAAAGCCAACAGAAAATCAGCTTTATGAAAGCACAGCTATTTATATATAAAGTGCCAGTAAGCTGCCTCACAGCTTGTTCTGTAGGTAAAAAGGAGACATGGCAGCTACTTTTTATCTCCCAAAGTCAGTCTGGCAAACACCCAATGCCTGACGCAGAGAGGTGTTCAAAGGAAGACAGACACAAGGCAGCTTAGCACTGCCCAGGCAGCCCAACCGCAGGCTTCATGGGCAAGGAAAGCAACGAACTAAGTCTAATTAGCTCAGCACAGAGGTGTTTCAGATGTCTGTAACAAACGTCGTATACAATTCACATTGTATATGTGTATAGAATATTACAATAGCACATTGTAAACTGCTGAAAAAAGGCATCAGTCTAAGTTTAGTGCAGGACTAAACTGCTTTCCTCTGAGTGCAAATCTCTCATAGACCTCTTTCCACAAATGGAGGCTGCTTCAAGAGTGCCATTTCCCTTTGAAGTTGTGATTAGCATGTATTTCCCCATGCTGGAGTTAAATTTAGAAGATTTAATTACTTTTTAAAACTAGGAACTTACTAAAATCTTCAGATTTTTATTTATAGAACAAACGAGGAATGAATACGGTGCTCTTAGCAAGCAGTAATATTCTATTCACATTTTTCAATTATAATAATTGCAATTCCAATACTATACACTATTAAAATTTAAGTTATCTGACAACGTATAGAGTTGTTAATATAGAACTAAAACAATTCCTCCGAGTGAGACTTTGAATCTAATTTCTTACTAAGATTACACAGTCTTGTGAGTAACTGGATAAAAAATATTTATGTGTATTTTGGGCTAAGCTGCATATTCATGAATGATAACCAAATGAATTGAATGTGAATTTATTTCAGATTTATAAAATACAAATCTAAAAATATCATTTTACAGACAATGTTCACGATTTAGTTCATATTTTAGTACGGGCTTAAGCATATCTTGCACAGAATAATAATGTAACAGAACAACAAAATAGTCTACATTTTAACTTTTTATATTTCCTTAACTAGAGTCTACCATATACATCAAAAATAGTTGTGCACAGTAATCAGTTAAACATCTAAATTTCAAGAATAGATTGGCTGTATCTCATAAATGAGACACCAATTACAGTACATTTATTAAAAATCCTTCAAAAATACACTCAGTAGTAACAGTGGTAGCAGTAGTTAAAATCTTAACAGTTCCGTGAAATGATCAAAGCAAATGATAACAGAATTTTAAAAATTCTGTTAATCATTTATATGTAAATTAAACCCCATGTAACACTACAATGAAAGAAGAAATTACACAGGCACAAGTGCAAAAAAAGCAATATTGTAAGCCATCTTCTCTCTTTGGTAAAAATCAATTAGCAGGAAGTATACCATAATAATTCAAGTCAAAGACTAATTCATGCTATGTATTTTTTCCTTTCCTACCATAGGCAGATTTGATGATTTGCAGACATCCTACAGCAGAGAAGTTAAAATTTTACTTAACACTGCCCATTTTTTCCTCTTTTAAGTTTAAATATTGAAATTAAAGATAAGGATTTTTTTTCTTTCATAAATAGCTTTTCAGTAGTATAGTCTCTTAAGGAATTTAAAAATAAATAGCAAAATATACACAATTTCAAAGATTACATGTAATTCCTTCTAGGTATATCCTGAAAAATATATCACCAAAGAATAAATACTTTGGGTTTCTCAAATATTTGGTAAAATGTCAATTACTCTTACATAAGGAGTTTTCTCTGAAGAATAAGGAAGTACCATTGCTTTTTCTACAAAGCTTTTACTATACAGGTTGAATTTTAGTAACTTTACATTAGGAATATAATCTGTAACATAATATGGATATTCCCCATTAAAAAGTACAGTAAAAAAACTTTCAAAATTAAACCTTCATAATTTTAGGTTCAAACCTGAGGAACTTCCAGGTAACTACAAAGTTTTCCTGTCAGGACAGTCAAGCTCAGCTGTCTGTGTCAGAGGCTACGATAATAGTAAGGTAGAGCCTAGTGGTAGAGAGCCAAAGCTGTTTGCTACTGACAACATACTAAAAATCCAAAAAGGACACAGTGTTAAGGGAGGGACAAAAGAGAAGGATGTGGGTGAAGAACACGTTGAGTGTAAGCCATCCTGAGAAAGAAGTGAATAGCCTACAGGGATTTCAGTATAACCATAGATTTTAAATAGATTTTTCGCTTTTGAAGGGCCTGACCTCATGAACAACTAAGGCAGTGTCAGAGGGGATTTCTATCTGAATTTGCAAGTTATCATCTTACTCAAATTCCTCCTTCATATTTATCTGAAATTATTACTAAAGAAAACAAGAACAATGCAGGCCACATCAGCAAAGCAACTAGTTAAAAGAATCCAGCAACTTGAAATGTCATTAGATATTAAAAAAAAAACCAAACCAAACTTAACTGCAGGAAGATCTTCTGCAGGGGCAGAGCACAAGTCCTTGCCTTTTTAGAAGATCCCTTTAAGCTGCCAGCAAAGTAAAGGCAATTCTGACTGCTCATTTATTCAGAATTCATAAATAACGTGTACATTGACTAACCTCCTATTCACACCCACAGTTAATTTACATAAAATATTAAGCAGAATGCTTTTCTACTCCTTGTTTGATTCCAAGCACAAGATGTAAAAACCAGTTAAACTGCACAGTCCAGCCCTTATCTCTGCAAACCTCTATCTGATCAAGAAAATGCCTTTTGGCATCTTCTTCGCTTTTCCCTACTGTCAGTGCATCCCGGATATATTCAATATCCTCTTTGCTGGTTAACTGGGGCATTCCAGTCATGAGCATCATGGAGAACAGGATGATCAGCAGGTTTGTGTGATGTCGAAGAGCTAAATAAGCCTTCACACATACGTCCTAGAAGAGAAGAATTTTTTGTTAATTGATGAGGTGAACGGAGAGGCACGGCGTAGGAATTTCACAGGACTCTCATTAACCAAAGCTATTCCATCACTCGCGTGCGTCAGAGCGAGGAGACCCAACAGAGCCATTCATTCACCTGAGCAGAAACGTGAAGCAAAATTCTGCATCTGTTGCTCGATATTACTTTATTTACCACCACACCTTGGGGCAACAAGCACTGTTTTGGTGTACAAAGTAAAGGTTCTTTTGGATAATATTATATTAATTACTAAAGCATAAAACCTTAGCTTCAACGAAGATTTCAAATTAATTTCCCTGTCGGATAATCTCTTTCTGTGGCTGTTAAAAGAGACAGCAATAATTCATTGTCTTCCTTTCCAACTGGTACCTTCCCATTTAAAGACCACGGCTGGCAAGTGATACTGAATAAAGCCGTGCCTCCAGGGGACTGTTCTTCATTTTATATATACGCCTATTAGCTTGCCGAGGTGACAGCTTATTTAATAGAGAAGATTTTTCAGGCTTGGTGTTCTGAGAATTTTTTCCAGCTGACAGCTCTAGTTTTCAGGCACACTGCCTTGCTGTAGGACTTCTATGTTTATGTACTGTCACACTGGATTCTGTAGATTATTTTTTTTATATATAGTTTTTTCACTTCCATATATAAGTAATTCACACTTAACAACATAACCTTTAAAAGAATTAAATTTCTGCAGCCTGGAAAAACATGCAGTGCTTCTCAAAAGAATATTTAATGCTAAGTGACTAATACATAAACTGAAATGATTATTTCTTATATTAAATTTATTACACATTTACTTTTACAAATAACATCTTAAGGAAGACAATGCAATGAAGAAGTTAGAAAGTTAAATTAAGCCTGCAATGCAGTAACGTAAAAAGATGAAAAATATTTCCAGTAAGGTTGTTGCTATTAAAACCAAAGCTGAAGCAATGCTAATTTTTTACCCAATTAAATATTCAATTTAACCTTTCCACAAATGTATATGAAATTATTAAAGAATCCTTAAGAAATACAAATATTTTAATGTAAAATTCCACCAAATCTCATCAGCCCTCCAGACCACCATTTATTTTTGACAAGGTGTATGTGTTTTTTTTTCCTTAGAAGCAGTAAGAAGTGTACAGCTGATCTTAACATCTATCACTGTTCACATCAGCAACACCAGGTCAACCAACCAGACAGGTTAGGAAGATACTAAGGAAGGAAGATGATATGATGAAGCTCTTGTCTGTAGGGTTTCTTTTTTCCTGTTTCCTGCACCCTTAAGTCTTTCACTCTGTTTCCAGATAAATTCTGTCCTGAAATAAGATCATACTTACAAACTCTAATGTTAGTTTAGCTCTAGCAAAGCAGAAGATAAATTGCAATACACAAAGCACAATTTACAACAGAAAACAGCATCATCTTATCGCAAGCATTAGTTTCTCTCCATGACACCAGGGAGGGGAAAAAAAAAAAAAAAAAAAAAAGAAGAAATTCTACTTATGTATTATCAACTTCAAACAGGGAAATCTTGTCGCAAGAGTTAGTGTGTGTTTTGTTCCCTTGAAAGAGATGAAAACTCTTTGTAGTTATATCAAAGGAAATTTTACATTTCTGTATCTATGGATGATGCATCTCACTACTGCGGGTGTCTGAGACAGAGAAACAATTATGCAGTCAAGAACCTGGCATCACTGCATCTCAAAGGCAGTCCTTCCAGGAATTCAGGAGATTTAAAAAATCTGTATCTGCCTCTTACAGTTATTTATTCAGACAGGAACTGAATGGCATCTTGAATTAATCTTCCAAGAAAACTACTTTTTACACTTCTGAGAGAGGCAGAGAGAACCAAAAATAACACATACGTATGCGTCAAGGATATGTAGATGTTTACCATGGGATTCAGAAGAAAACTACCAACAAATCTAAAGCCATAGGCAAAATGAGAGGAGCTGAGGAGAAACCAAAATTATGTTGTCCTATAGACAATAATTATTTTGAGAGCTTGAAACTGTCCAAAGTATTAGGATCCTAAAGGTCAGGCATTTTTATAGTATAGCGTCCGAGTTCTGTTACATGGGCCATCCCTTCCCTGTTGAGTATACTACTAATAAGTATTTTTCAGTGATGAACTGTACACTTTCCTGCTTTCTGTCACCTTTATTTGGGAATCAAATATATAAGATTTTGTAAACAAATGCTAAAGAAGTATTTGATGAGTACTGAAAATACAGATTTCTGTATTATCAAGTCAGCAGAGTAATGAAAAAATAATGACTTAAATAAATATTCTGAATAAAAATGCACTCAAAATTTAATGCAAAAACTAGCAAAGATAATTTTAGGCAAACTAATAATAGGTAGGTGTACAAAGCTCAAAAGACTACAAAGATATTAGATGAGGCAAGTAAGAAGTGAAAAAGGTGCATGCACGTAGGAATAAAAGAGTTGCATGGTTTTCAGCCAAAGGCTGGAAAGGAAATGCCACCACATATTCGTAGATGGAACAGAAAAACACTTGTCTTCTCAGATTAAGTCATGCTTAAATACATTTTTGTGATTAGGACAAAAGATCAAATACTGCTTCCTCCTAAGCATTTCTATAATGTCATTAGTAACTTCTGGCCTCTAATTTTCATTAAATCATCATAAGGAACGCAAACAAAAAGGGAAGCAAAATTTAGATTAAGAGCTAATAACAATCAGCTTTATTGCTAGTTCCAGAGAAGTTGCCAGTCCAGTGACAGCTTTAGAAGTTCACTAATAACAAACTATACTCTGTTGCAGTTAATTTATTTGTTTAATTAACCTCCACTGTCACCTGCATAATGAGCTATGGCTAACACATCTGTATGGACTGTATCCTATAGGTGACAAAGAAATACAATTTTTTTTTTAAAGTAGATATTTTAAAATATTAAAAACACCAAAGTCTGTAAAAACCAAAGGATTCCTCTAAAGTACAATCTATTTTAATGTAGTTGAAGTACAAATTAATGAGAGATGCTCTTAAAAATTAATGAAGGATAAATGCTGAGACTTTCCATTAATACATGAATGAGTCAGCAGGCACGCTAAATGAATCCCTCAATATTAGAAAACACGATGAAATGAGCCAGATGAAAAGTGAGGCTAGAATTTTGTTTATTTTTGTACTCTGACCATGGAGTACAAAAGTCCATAGGTGTTTCAGCCCCACACTTGCACATGGCTTACAGCTGTGGCAACAGCGTCTTTCCTGTGTGCAGCCCAGCTCACAGGCTTCTCTGAGGGCATAGGCTCAGCGTTCCCTTCCCATAGCAAAACCCACTCTGCTCTTACATCTTTTGAGCTACAAGCCCCCTTCAACACACCTGCACCGTGAGAAAGCCAGTCCTTCTGCAAAACAAAGATTCAAAAGTCGCATCTGGTTCTTTAGTTATTTTCAGAAGTCTGGGCTCAAGGATGACAACAGCCTTGTTATTTGCTGTACAGTGTATATGTTCAAAGGGACACATTCACTATGCAACAATAAAAACCTTACTTAGGTACTCAGGGTAGAAACCCAGACTCCTTACCAGGACAGAGAGACTGGTTCACCCACAAGGAATCCAGAACATCTAAGTTAGGCTTTTGCTTTGACTCTCTCTGGATGAGACTTTTTGTTTTGATATTATAAGGAGCCTGCTTTCTAAATCAGGCACTTTCCCTAAAGATGAGCACAGGAATAACTCTCCAGACATCCATTTACTTCTGCTTAGCCATGCTCTCAGCCATTTCATTAAACATACTAAACAGAATTTTGCTTTTCCCCTCCTCGCCCAGGTCCTACACAAGCTTGAAAAAAATCACAATTTTTTCAGAGGGACTCAATTTCAAATGGAAGCTACAATGGAATAGATTTTTAACACCATTCTTTTTTTTTCAGAGCTTTAAGTCCATTCACTTCACAAAACCAGAATCTGACATTGCTTATGGGCCACTGCAGATTTCTATTCAGGTGCAGAAGTCCCAGCCCCAGAACAGGAGGGCAGAATCAGGAGGGAATAACACTGGCAAAGCCATCTGAGGAATGCCTCACACCCGCTCGTGCTAAGCAGAAAGCCCTGCTTAGTGCTATGAGTTTCCTCTAATTGCACAAATACTGAAACCCTCTACAAAGTACTTTCAAGCAGGAACAAGAAACAAAGAAGGGACTGCCTGTCTGGTCTGCTGCTAACTGAAGCCTTTCAATGTGGCTTTGTAGATGTTTGAATTCTGGTTCCCATAATCCTATGCATCATTTTTGCTATTAGTTGAGCCTAAAATATCCCAGAATTGTATTACGATTTAGTAAATTTTATTACCACAGTACTCAGGAGCCTATGTCTTTGAAAACTAAGGAACTAATGTTCATTTCAGAGGGTAAAAAACATTGTTTAATTTATTTGCAGCTAGATATTCACACTTTACCTGAAATTTATGGAAATGGAGACTTGTCTTCTTTCCGGAAGTCCCCATGACAAACAGAAAATCTGGAGTCAGCACAAAAGGAACTCTTTCCTTATTAATTCCAAGGAAGCTTTTATAATTCCCAAGAATATGGCCAAAATCAATATGGAAAAGGTTACCTTCATAAAGAGAAGAAGTTGTTGTCATAGTTAGGCTCAAATACAATAAACTGCCAAGAACACTTACTTGTATTCACAGTAATTGTAAAACTTATTTTTTGCAGTATATATAATCACTCTCTTGATCAGCAGAAAAGACTATTTTCTCTCTTTTTTTAAAATATAAAATTCTGTCCTCTTTGCAAAGTTACTTTTTATCTTTGGCAGTTGTTAAAAGCCTGGCAGAACTGCTGTATTTTCTAAACATACTCACAGCTTTTCAAAAATCATCCAAGGAAAGCTTGTGCCTCAGATCCATAACGATCAGCTCCCAGCACATCACTACATGGAAAAGGCTTATGGATTATGTTTCAAATACCCATGGGATCCTGTCACTATCCAGCTCCTTGGCTAATGTCATTCACTAGAACACGCTTCTTCCTCACACATGCTTCTTCCTTAACCATTTCTAAACCACGCTGTACTGCGCAGAATAAGTTTGCATTGTCATACTTCCAATAACGTTGAGATTGTAGTAGGGTATCAGTTCCCAGGAATGCAACAAAAAACTCCCTTTTTAAGGACTGCTACACCTACAGGACTGGAGTCTGTGCTGCTGCTCTTCAGATTACTTTATTATTTTCACTGGCAGACAAGATGTAAGGATCAAAGAGTATGGTTACTTAAAAACATAGATTTGTAATAGTGGTACATGTATAAAAAGAGACAAAACATCAAAGGATCTAAGATGACACTGAGCAGTGATCCATAGGTGGAACGTCCTCAGATGTTCCAGCATTTCAGCCAGTTTCCCAGTCCTCCCAACCTACCAAATCTTACACTCTCTGCAGACCTCTCAGACTGACATCCTTCTGGCTTCTGTTGCTCAAGACAGCTCCTGTTAAATACTCTACGGCAAACTTGCTCCTGACCACAACAGAATAACATTTCTTCCTCTGTTTCCCTTTCTGCTGACCTGTCCCTCATTTTCTGCCAATGGGCACTAACATTGGATTATATTATATATAATGTTGAAATTAAAGCAGTTCTTTGTCTTCTTTTCCTCAAGGACTTCTGGTGAACTTTTTTACTATTGTCTTCAATTAGCTCATTTCTGCCTTCAGGGTACTACTTCTCTCTAGTCTTCAACCAGTAAAACTTTAACTATAATATGATTAATATTAAATATACAGCCATCTAACTAAGCCCAAAAGTATTTTCAGTCTCTTAGAATTATGTAAAGACTAATTGTGAAGCAAGAGGATCATGAAACTGGAAGCGAATTTCTTAAGACTCCTCTGTAAGTACTGCTCATACTGGGGTCCTTTCTGGGGCTGCCATAGGTAAGTAACTTTGAGGATGAAACAATGTGCAGCTACAGAAATAATTCACAAAGTTTGTAATACAAAAAAATTGCAGTTCTTTCAGGAGGATTGCAATGATCACACAGACTTCAGTACCAAAACCAATACACTCCACGTACACTTATTTTCTAGGATTTTCTACAAAGGTATATAAAACAATTATATTCCTTGGAAGTGAAAATAATCCAGTAACATCTGAATTCTCACACAGAAACAGTTCCACTGAACACTGTCAGGAAAACATCCACACTTCAGAGAGGGGAACAGCTGTCTGCTTTTAAAAATTTTTTGGCTTTTAGATCTTAGATCTAGACAGTAGAAAAAAAATTCGTTTTACATTCCTCATTACTTGGTTTGTAACTCATCCTTGAAAAAGAATAGCTTTATTAATGATAAATATCTAGAGCCTATATGAAGGCCAAAAGGGGTGACAATACATTTCAATGTCACAGGAGGACCTTAACCTGTAAGCAAGGCTGAAAGAACTGGATCGTGTCTCTTCATTCATTGTTAAATGCATTACTTATTAAAATGAAAGATAAATCTAGTGAAGTATAGACAGTCCCCACTTCTTCTATGAAATTCTCAAAAAATAACTCACCTGTTTCTGTAATCATAATGTTGTCATTGTGCCTGTCTCCTATTCCAAGTACAAAGGTTGCCACACAGTATCCAGCACAAGAATAAACAAATCTTTCCACAGCTGCCTGAAACTAAAAATAAATCTTAGAGATGTTAAATGCTTCAACGCTAGAAACTAAATTCAGTCATTCTCAAAGTCATATGCCTTTCTGTTGACATGTATTTATCAACAGTTAGGCACACTGTCTTATAAAATACACCGGTGCACAGCCGAGCTTAAGCTCGCAGCCCTGCACTGCACTCGCTGCACTGCGAGAGCCAGCTCTATCCCTTGGCACAAATAACATAAGCGCATAGCTGTCTGCGCTTTCTGAGAAAAGAAGCTGACAGAAAACTCTAGTAGGTCAGTGCATCCACCTAAGCAAAGGAGTTGTGAGTCCCTAAACCTGTATTTAAATCTAAAACCACACTGCCTTTCAGTGTTCTTAGATGTCCTTCCAATTTGCTCTTCATGGATCACTTCCAAATACCACTGACAAAGGAGTCTATGTCCCTGCTCACTGCAGGGGGGTTGGACTAGGTGACCCTTTAAAGTCCCTTCCAACCCAAACCATTCTATGATTCTATAAAGCACCTTGTTTCTCAGGAGCTTGGCTATCAGCTGGATGCTAAAGCTCCTTCACAGACACCCGTGGCTGAGTAAAGGGAAAATGAATGGATTTTTCAAACTCATGTAAGTAACACAAACACAACCATACGGGCTCTGTGCTCCTAAATTAGCAGGGTGTATTTGAAAATCCTACTTAAAAATTCAAAGGACTCACCTTCTCTTCAATCGTGCATCTTTCCTTGAGCCACTGGTTTAGTATTTCATCCTTAAATGCACCAGTGTTGCCAACTGTACTCTGTTGAATTTTGGCAATTGTTGTAGCATCTTTCACAATTTCAATCATTCCTAGAGAAAACAAGGAATACATCAGAAGAAGTTATTAAATTTATATCAAAGTCTAATAAAAATATGCAAAATTCAATTTAAAATTGTGGTTTTTAAGTCAGCTGCAGAACTTCATAGATTGTGAGCAGAAATTTCTTTTACAAGCATGAGTGGTTCTTGTTCATTCCCAGCTGAAACCAGACAGATCTTGTAACTAGCCTGGCATCTTAACCTCCTCCATGAGAATGGAAAACCTTTTAAAATGGAAAGAATCACACGCTGAGTGGAGACCCTCTGTATACAGCTTTTCCCAAGGAGAGGAACTACCCCCTGTCCTGATCCTCTGCAGAAGCCCAGGTACGATTCACATTCCCAGCAACTTCTCTCCAAGTTCACGAATTTGAGGAGCTGAAGAGAAGCTGCAGCAGTGCAGCAGCCTGGGGACTCATGTGTCACCAGAGCTGTGGCAGAGGAACTGAGCTGGCCCACCAGTGTGCATATGCACAGAAGGGTTCAGAAACACCAGTACACAATGAAATATAGCACTGGGATTGCTGGTGGAAAGCTCTGGCTGCTGGGGCCCAGGGGGCTGTCCCTAAACTGAACAGATCCTCGCAAAGGCAAATCAGCACATCACAGCAATGTGGTGCAGAAACAAGGACTGGCACTGTTTATACTAACATGGCATGCAACGAAGGGGAAGCTAGAGAGAAAAGCAGAAGCAGAGGCTGCAACACAACTCTGCACGGTAGCCAAAACCAGCAAATGCAGTCTGCCCTCATACTGGGCATGCCTGTACGGGGGAAGGTCAGATTTTAGCTGAACTTATTTGATAACTGACAATATTACATTTCTTCCTCTGGTTCAAGTTCAACAGTGTCTTCTAGGTAGAAGCCTGGCTTCAGCTCCAGCTCAAAGACAAGCAACCAAACAAAAATATCCCTTTCTCCCCAAAACAATTCAAAGCAGTTTCTGATTTGGTTTCAGTTTGACTCTCTCTCTGGAACAGATGAATTTCTATCTATTCACAGTCCCTTCCTTTTGCTGTTACTGAATTACGTGCAATTTTTTCAGTAACAGAGTAACAATGCAGTAACATCTTCCTGCCCTTGCCTTTCACGCATGGCTGAATTCATGGCTGAATACTCCTTGGAGGTAGTTCTTCTGTCTTGACAGTGGCCCGGATTTGCTTGTAATAAAACTATTGTGGAAATATGACCTCCAAAACCCACTGCCAACACCACCAATTTAAAAAGCGCTGCATTTTGGTCTGTGCTTGTCAAGCTGTTGTTTTCCTCCTGGGAATAAGCTCCAGATCATGTTCCAGCTGTTGAAAAGGCTTCTCCTACCCCTGCCTGTGCTCACAAATCTCCCTCTACTGGCCAACAGCTCCTTGATTCCAAGGGAGGAGAGTTGTTGCAGGAGGCATCTTTGGCTTCCCCTTGCATTTAAAACTTCTCCCAGCAAAGTTATGTTAATTATTAGTGTGAAAAGTCCCCAGATTTTAAAGCAGCTGCTAATGATAACCCTTTACTGACCATTCTCCACTGCACTGCCAAGAGAGTGGTATAAAACCTACACAGAATGCTGGGCAGCCTATTCTACCCAAGTAAATACTTTAAAGGTATCGTGGTAAAAAGTTATCTGCTGGAATAGTAGAGCTCTACTGGCGAATCCTTCCAAATACAGACATGCCTCTCGGTATGTACGGGTAGTCCTAGAGAAGTCTTCGGTAACTGGGAGAGAGGATCTCAGCTGGGCTGTATTCATTTGGGAAGAAGCATGGCAGTACATGCACTATGCTATGTGTTTTGTGATCTGCAGTACTACAGCAAGTGACTCTTAATACCGAGTGCCAGCCTGAACTTCTTTGGCAGTAGCATAGTAAGCAGTGATAACTGCTTCAGGAACATATGGCCACGGCAAAGGGAGAGAGAATAGGGTATGAACTTTTACCAGTAATACATAGCAAAGAAAGTTCCTCCTACAGAGGTCTATTTGGCAGCAACAGCGGAGAGGACGGGTGTTTCCAAAACTGCAAACTGCACTGACTGCAGATGTCTTCAACAGACTGAGAAAGCTCTACACAGGAGGGGATGCAGCCCCAGGTGTAAGACACCTGGCTGTTTCCTTGTGCTCAGTGTAGAATGGGGTATTGTCCTTGTGTTAATACACAGAAACCATCCCAAGTTCCATGGAAATATTAAGAGGGAGGGAAGGAGAAGCTTGGAAGAAGACCACATACAAATATTGTGAAAGAGCATTTGCATGCCACTATGGTTTTGTTCCAAACAAGTGTTAAGCTCTACATCAAAGTGGCCCACACTGAGTATTATCGATTCAGGCTGCAGGTATTCTCAGCAAACTGAACAGGAGTCTTTATGCGATCAACCACGCCCCTACTGTGGTGCTGAAAGGGTGGTAAATTCTTACATCTCCCCCATGCGTACAGGAAAATAAACAATTATTTCCTTGAGATAAAAGAACGGGGAGTCAATTCATGAAAGAATAATGGAAGCCTGTAACTTGAATATAAGAATGCTAGGAGCACTGGCAGAATTCCTTCAGCTTCCTCCATTATTTGAATATATTACATTGTCTTAAGATGATTTTAAACAAAATTAAATTAAATCCTAAGCATCTCTCTAAAAAATTAGGTTTGTTATAAAATACCTAAGGGAGAAGAAAAAAAGCAACCCTCCTTATATTTACAGTTAGTTTGTATTTTGATATATAATGTCCCATTTCTTCTATTATTAGAATTATATCAATACAATTTCTTTAACTTTAAAATACTTATATTAGAAAAAAATAATTTTTTTTGTGTGATACAACCAAGTATTTTATCGGTGAGTTTCAGTTTTCTGCGTTGTTGAGATACCTCAAAGTCAAAAGAAAGGATAAAAATTTTATGGGGCAATGGATTTTGGAGAGGAAGTACATGACAGATATATATTAAAAAGAGTTCTTAATTTTACTGGGACTCAGTTCATTTTTCTTCAATCTATAAATCAAAATATATTGCTGAAAAATAAAATAACTAACAAGCTGGAGATCATGGGAGACACATAGCAATATTTATATTATCATTATTTTACCAATCCAAGCAGGTACTATCACACTGCCAGCTACACCAATGACAGGAATTAACAAACTTGCTAATTTTTACACACGTTCAAGCTTTAAGTAAATGGCAGTGCTGTACTGGCTAACGTGCCTCACTGACACACTGTTCATACCAGCCAAAGCATTTTTCTCAGCACAACAGCTTAATTTGGGCATGGACAATTTTTCTACACTGAGGAGGCTTTCCTCCAGCCAATCATTCAAGAACTACTCTGCGAAACTGACTCTACAGTCAATTCTGTATTATCAGGATTCTAGGAAACTGTGCAATGTAGATGTGCCAGGGTACATAATATATGCATATCCAACCACAAAGAGTCAGTTTGGAGCCATCAGGATGTATAAATTTTACATAAGCCTGGCATTTCTGGATGCAACCAGACTCCTCCAGAGCTGATCATGTTGCTCTACACACCATCACACTGTTCTCCAGAACAGCTTTGTAAGCAACTACTTGATTTCTCCCATTAAGAATTCTGGAAAATAGATCATCTGTGCTGCAGGAACTAATGCAGTGAGAAATACTGCCTGAGCATCCTGTTGAGTAATGATGTTGCTGCTATGTAGTATAGGGTATGAAGCTTTAGGCCAGGAGAAAAACATAAACATTTTGCTGTTTTAACTCTTTTTTTAAATTTTATTCTTGTCAACGCATTAAAACAAATCTTAAATAAGTCGCTCACTTTCGCTGCTTTTTTATACCACATATTGTTGTTAAAGAGAAACTTGCAGCAGGACCCAAGCAGCTGGACTTGCACAGGAATCACAGTCAGTGAAACTAGTGCTGCAGTTGAAGGATAGCCATCAGAAGGGTAGAAACCATTGCTAAGACGCAACTGAAGGCTGCTCACAAGAAGTGTAATAAACTGCTGTTTATCTCAGGATTACAGTGCATACTAGAATAGTTCCCCTCTACGCAACTTCTGTAACTATGGCATTTTGAATTTCTAACTACAGGAAGTGTGATCACATACCTATTTTGTTCCCTGTAGAAATACAACCATACGGTAACAAACAGAGGTCCAAGGATTCTGCTTCCCAAATGGACTCCATAATTCGAAGAATCTAGTAAAAACAAATGTATATACGAAGTTATTTAAAATTATTTGGACATTATTTACTTGTTCCCCACACAAATAACACTACCCAGACTCCTGAGATGGGGCTAAACTACTTGTCTATTTTACAGATTAAGACATAAATACAGAAAGTGTGCAGCCATTCAAGATTATCAGTTACAGTACCAGGGTTTATATTTCCTCATATGTCCTGTGCCCAGACAATCTCTACTGTTTATAAAGTATTAATAAATACACTGTATGATTTCTACATGAGCTGAGATTGAACACATCAGTAACTATGTCCATTTTCTCCCATAAATATCCCCAAAAGTGCTAACAAAGCACTTTGGCAGAACAATCATTGAAATATTACTAGAGCAATGCTACCTACCCATTTCTTTTTCATTTGTAACTTCACCCATTGCATTAAAAAATGATAAAAAATGCTTCATCAGAAAACAGGCCATCTTGCACTAAATTAGATTCCTTCTCTAGAACACAAAAATGTGAAGTATGTTTGGCACATGACAGGATAAAACAGGGTAACAGTATGTACTGGGTCTGGTTGGGATGAAGTTAATTTTCCTCAGAGCAGCTCATATGGTGCTGTGGTTTAGGCTGGTGGCCAAAGCAATGCTGGTAACACACTGATGTTCCAGCTATTGCTGAACAGTGTTTGCAGAGTGTCAAGGCCGCCTCTGTTTCTCACTCTGCCTCACTGTGAATAGATTAGGGGTGGACAAGAGGTTGGGAGGGGACACAACCAGGCAGATGACCCAAACTATCCAAAGAAATATTCCATGCTGAATGATGTCGTGCTCAGCAACAAAACAGAGAGGACGGGGGTTAGGTAGGTTAACCACCTATTGTGCAGGAACTGGCTGGGCATTGGTCTACCCATGGGATGTGGTGAGTGACTGCCTTTGCATCACTTGTTTTGTTTTCTTTCTCTCTTCTTCCACTTCTCCTTTGCTTATTGAACAATTTTTATCTTAACCTACAAGTTTTCTTTGCTTTTACTCTTCCTTTCCCTCTTTCCCCATCCCATTGGGGTTAACCCGAAACACAGTAACACAAAAAAAATGTAGTACAAGAAAGAAGATCCAGTTTTGATGCCAGCCTTGGCATACACAATTTAAAAGACAAAGAACAACCTCCTATTTCACATGGACAGTAAAGATAAGGTATACACACTTCTGAAAAGTAAAACAATTTAAAAATATTTTTTTAAATTTACATCATTAATGTTATACATTTTAGCTATCATACCTGTAAAATAAGCATGTCCTGACGGAGGTCATCTCCATGTTTGAAGATTATGCCAATGGTTTCATTTGATAGAGCTGTTGGATCTGCACATTTAAACTCAAGCCAGAGGGGTTTCTTCTTAGATGCCATTACTTTACATTTTTCTATCTGTGAAAGGCACATTTATTGCTAGCCATTATACTCCAATATCAACACAACTAGCCTTTTTACACACCAGCTACAGAGTAGTTTACCAACTTCCAACCAGTTGTATCACAAGAAACATACTGAAAACACATGTAAGGAAGGATACTCAATTGCCACATAAAGCCTCACTGAATCTGCACAACTTTTAACACTGCCCACGATAAAGGAAAAAGCATGCTTTGACTCCCTGAAACTGGATTTAACTTGGAAATATGCTTCAGACAGAAAAAAAACCCTTTTAAACCACAAATAAGAGATTCTGACAAAACTGGCAAATAATGGACCCTCGCAACAGCACTCTGACAGGTACTCTGCAAAACCAGAATGTAATCACTGTCCAATGCAATTTACCACATCATCCATCCTTGTGACTTATAGCAACTTCAGTTATTCCAGATTGCTTGATTCAATTCCCTCGGCAAATCGTTCAGATTCATAGGGAAAATGGCATTTGTGAAACTAATTAAACATAATCCTTTATAAAATAAATAATACATTCCCTATTTAGTTTTATTATATTTCTAATCTTGAGAAATTCAGCACTGAAACTACTGAAATGGCATTATTTCAAATGTTTTCTCAACTAATTACATCTAATACAACTGTAGCATGTAGTACTTTCTAGTCTGGAATTCCTGGTTCATTGTTGAACATTACTAAATACAATAAAGCCATCTAAAATAATAAAAGCAATTGCAAACTAGTGTTTAAGAGGTGATAGAACTGATGACATTAGAGAAGAGTATTTTGGAATATTCATGTTTCATAGACTGAGGTTCAAAGCTGGTAGTTTAAAACAAAACAGTTTTTACCATTCTTATTTTTAAAAAGGAAAGAAGTTGTTAAAACCTTGACCTTACTAGAAACACTCATTTTGCTTCTAATATTTGGTTCAGACTAGTCAAATGTCAGGGTTTGAAGATTATGGACAGGTAGCACTTGCTAGAATTGAAATTAAATGAAAGCTTACCCATACAGTTTGTTGTATCAAATATTTTTGTTCATATAGTTTGGGAAAAAAATAAAAGGCTCTAACCCATCTATTTTTGGACATAGCTACATTCCCTTGTAAATCTATTGCTTCCTTCATCTAGGAAGGTCCTGGTAGGGCTGCATACTTCCTAAGTGAAGGAAAATTAGAAGATCCAGAAAGATATTTTATTTTGAAATCCACTTTTTGTCATGCAGTTGGTGATTTCTGTACACCAAAGACTAAACAGAAAGAAATACAATCAAGAAAACAATATTTAAGAAAGCACAAGTTCTTTATTTCTGAGTAAACTGTTTTAACTGACGTCTGTACTGACAGTACCTCAGTCATGCCCAAGTGGGAGGTGTTTAAATCTCTCAGCTTGAAGACAGACTAGCTTATAGCCTGTCTATCAAGGCACAGGTTTATTTAACAGAAGCATGCCAGATCTAGACAACTAATACCAGCTATCCAAATGAGGACCCTACTATTTGGCAATTCCTTAGGCTGGATGGTTTGTCTGTCCTTAGCTAAAAGAAAAATCAAGGGATTGTTTTCTTGTAGGCTCCTTGCTGCACATCAAGTGAATCTAAGGATCTTCACTGTGCTTCTTTATCCAAACCTCACATTGCACAGTAGATGCGTGAGCCAATTCCCTCTCACTACACATCTGCTGATTTATTAATCTCGTTTAAATCTCTGAGTCGACGTAAACCACTGCAATCTCTCCACAAAACTGGAGGCAGCAACACAGAAACACTCAGGTGCTTCTTACTGTATTTCTAACAAAATCTTAATGTATTTTCTAATAAAAGCAACATAGAGATATTGAAAAAACAGAAATAGCTACGGTAGGTATTTTTGTTAGTAAGATGAAGGTCTGGACCTAAACCTTAATAACAGATATGAAACATAGTAAGATAGAGAAAGTAACTGGAAGAACAGAAACTGAATACCCCAAAGTCCCTTAAGCCAGATAGAAGTTTTATACAGGTATTTAATGTAAAAAATGTCAGTTATGTAGTTAAATCCTGGATTAAACTAATGGAAAAATCATAATTGCCATTTAATGATTAGGATTTTATGGGTTGTCGCACTCTTTTAGTGCATGGTGGCATGTCATTACATTTAGAAAAATGCTAATAGCTTTGGAAACAAAAACCTACTGAGTCTATGAAATTTCATCATATTCACAATGAAATAAGACCTTTAGACATATTAGAAAAAAATTTTACCAAATGACACATACTTGCAAATAGGAGATTTTTTTTCCAAAAAGGATTTGTAGAAACTCAGAATATACTTACCACCAGGGATCCTGCTCTTAGCCCAGGATCATATGGAACTCTAAAACTTTCTGGAAGTTTGCTGCCCTGTAGTTTTTCAAGCTTTTGTCTCAGCTGTGCAATAACTGCAATTAAAAGTAAGAAAACCCAACAAAATTAAAAGTTGGAAGGCAAAAAAGTTATAAGTAATCAAACTTGTTAAGCACCATGATTTAGCTACAAACCTCCTTCATTTAGCTACTTTTTAAATTGCTTTCCTCAAGGATCTCCTGATTTGAGGAATGGAGAAAGACATTTTAACTTGCACTATTAACAGTCAGGGCTATTTCAGATACCTAAAGTCTTCAAGCACCTCACAAGTCATGTGCCCTTTACACGGTGTGAGAAGCACTGCACAGTGCTTGGTGTTCTTCGAAAGACTCAGATTACATTAAAATATCACCTTTCATTTAAAAAAACAAAACAAAACAAAGCATAACACACCAAAAACTATTTTGCTCTAATAACTGTCAAGGAAATGTTGAATTATCTACCCCAAAGGTTGAGAAGGAGGAGGCATTTAAAAGCACCTCACATTTTCCAGTATCATTTTGACCTACCTCATTGCTCTCACGGACAGACTCATGGCTTTTGAATTCTTGGAAGTCAATTACACTGTAATCATAAGGACTCCAACTACACAGATACTGAATTTCCTATCCTCATAAAACTGGTTTCATAGTGGAGCCTTGTTAATCTCACATTCCAGTAAGAAGAAACTTTGCTGTAAATTTATATGATCAAGAATTTTAATGTTCATATATAAACTGAATCTTTTCATTCATAAAACCTCAAGCTTCTGAATCTTCAGCTTAGAACAGCAGGCATTATGTGACATATGATGCACTTTGTTAATCTCAGCTAGCAAGTGTCAGCAGCATAAGCAATACACTGGGTATTACCCCTGGTTAAGTCAAAGACCTGAACACTGTTCTAAAAAAACTGCAGCTACACAGCAGAGGCTGCACATACATGTTCAAGTCATTTTGGAGATAAAAATTAAAGAGCAAAAAAATTTGTAATGCAAAAGCTAGACATGAACCTGGATACTTAATATACAAAATCATAACATCATACAATTATAGAATTATTTTGTTTGGAAGGGACCTTTAAAGGTCATCTAGTCCAAACCCTCTGCAATCAGCAGGGACATCTTCAACTAGATCAGGTTGCTCAGAGCCCCGTCCAGCCTGACCTTGAATGTTTCCAGGGATGGGGCTTCTACCACCGCTCTGGGAAACCTGTTCCAGAGTTTCACTGCTCTCATTGTAAAAAACTTCTTCCTTCTATCTAGTCGAAACATACCTCATTCTAGTTTAAAACTGTTGCCTCTTGTCCTATCGCTACAGGTCCTGCCAAAGAGTCTGTCCCCACCTTTCTTAGGCCACAATAAGGTCTATGTGGAGCCTTCTCATCTCCAGGCTGAACAACCCCAACTCTCTCAGCCTTTCTTCACAGGAGGGATGTTCCATCCCTCTGATCATTTTTGTGGCCTCCTCTGGACCTGCTCCAACGGGTCCCTATCTTTCCTGTGCTGAGGACTCCAGAGCTGAACACAGCACTCCAGGTGGGGTCTCACCAGGGTGGAGTAGAGGGGCAGAATCACCTCCCTCAACCTCCTGGCCACATTGCTTTTGATGCAGCCCAGGATATGGTTGGCCTTTCGGGTCGTGAGCGTGCATGGGCGGTTCATGTCCATAAAACAAAGACACTTCAAAAGCTGCTATCAAATTAAGAAAGTCAAGCCAAAAGAACTACCTGAGTACTCACAGAACACAAATGTTTACCCTAAAGGTTTTCAGAAAAGAACTACATAGCAGTGCCAGACGACCAATGTGGTATCTCCTTTGTTAAAAAATAAATAAATCTGACAGCAAGACACAGGAGCTTATAAGTGGACTTTATAATTAGACATCTTTAAAACAAACAAACAAAACAGAACAAAAAAAACCCCTAGGTTGTAGTAACATGGGTCATGAAACAGCTTTCTAAAATGTAAATACTGATTTTCTAGACTACTGTAGCTTGATTTCAGTAAATTTCCTCATTGTAATGCAATGTAATATGAAAATTTTATGCCAACCAATTGAAGCCAGAAAAGATCAGGAATTAGCAGATTTAAAATGCGACTGAAGGCATTTGCTAAAACAATTTCAAGTTGATCTGGCTTAAGAGCAAAGTGCTCTTCATTTTAAGAGAAGAAACAGCTGCATAGACACATTATTGGGAGACAAATCATCTAATAAAGTGGCGATGAAAACAGATAATCCTATGCAAGCTGTAATATTATGATCTTAAGAATTTATTTACTTAGTATTACTCACTATGTTCAAATATAAGCAAAGAGACTAAATGAAAAGTGAAAGAAACAGTTTGACAGCATGATTGCTATTAGACTAGTATGGACCTAACAGGAAGGAATTTATTCTTTAAAAAAATCCACAAATACTGGAGGAAGAAAAATATATACAAGAATTAGATGAGGTTGCATGACAGAATGAAATCAAACCATTTGAAACATCCAGGCATTAGCAACTATGAACACTAGAAATAATGGGGCAAAAAAAAAAACCAAACCAAACCTAAGAAGAAATTATAGGCTATACATTTTTTAAAGTCTAAGAAGTACAGAGTGCCTGTAGGAAAAATCATATCCCGAATAATCTGAGAATAAATTAAATTAGATATAGCATTAGTAGGACACTCCACAGCTTCAGGAAGCCTTGTTCAGTGAAAATGTCAATTATATAAGTAATCTTTTAATGTTCTGCTGTACATTACATACAAAGATTCTTTAACTTCAAAACCTGGTGGGTGTTAATGTGATTGCTTTCTCTTGAAACTTCTTTGCCTACATACCCTTCAAAGATAATGTATTATGGAAACCACGGCTGTTACAGACAGGTACATCTGCAAGGCTGTAAAGTTTATTTCCAAAACAGGGGATTCTGATAAAATATATTTAGGTTATAGAGCATTTTAAGATAAATTTTAGAAAGTTGTTCAGAAACAATATTTTATATGGGGGTTCAGTAAGTCCCCTAACTCACACTATGTGGTAACTGATATTACATTACATATTGAAGAATAAATGCAGATTTCCTTCACGTTTCTTTTGAAACACCACCACAACCACTTCTACATAACCAGAATGGAAAGACTCGGAACCAAGGACTTCCTGGCCTGGAACATACCAGGCTGAACACGCAGGAAGAGCTGGTCTCTCTACAGCTTTTAGAATTTGGATACTGGCGTATGTCTTCTCACAATTACTCCCAATACCAACCAAGCAACTAACAGGAATGATGACAAACAGGCTTTTAAGGAAGTCAGAGGAGAGGGGAAAAAAAAAAAAAAAAAAGTAGGCAAAATCCAGAGGTAAACAGGCATTGCATAACCCCACTGTGGTTTCCAAAGCAGTGCTTACAGGAACTAGAAATAACAATACCACATCTGTGCCTCACAGAACTCCTATTCAGGACATCACAAAGCCCCAGAGATGTGCTCTGTATATTCACTGCTGATCCACCAGCTACTTTCATGGCCTAGGAGAGGCTGTACTGGACTCCTCTCCAGTTTTCTTGCCAAGAGTCTTTTAGTGACTGCTTAGGGTAAGGCTGTGTTTCCTGGCACATGTCACTTTTTCTCTTTATTTCCAGTTAATATTTGTGTCCTGGGTTGTTTTCTTTCTTCAGTGCTGGCATTCAGCTAAGGGTTATGTACAAGAACTTAGCTGTTTCCCAGTTGCGTGGTGTGATGTTCAAGAAGATAAGCCAAAGCACAGTAATGTATTGTGTGTCTATGACATTGGTATCCTTCCCCTTTTGGGATGGAACAAGCAAATAAATGTATTATTGGTTCAATCACTATCAACTTACGCTGCATTTTTAAAGAAGTAATAATGATGCCCTTTCACAGTAATTTATCCATGAATTTTCAAAATAAACACAACAATTTGCTACCTAGATTTTCACACCCAAAGAGAAAAAACAGTATTATTACAAAGAAATGCCCGTTAGCAAATACCTTGAGAAGTGACATCATACTTTTCTGCAGAAACTGATTTTATCTCCATCGTAACTTTATGCAGCAACTCAATTACTTGAACCTGCTTTATGAAATCATGTAGCATTGCTTTTCCACAGCCCCTGAGATAGGCTTCTAGGATGACCGCAAACCTCTGTTGGTAATGCATAGACTGGGCAATCTCGCTTCTTAAGAACCAAAACAAGAAGTGGCCAATTCTTTTGTTCTAGAGATGAAAAAAAAAAACCACCAAAACTAAAATCAGCATGCATTTCTTGACAAAGGGTTTTAATAATGCCAGTAATTTTAGCATAAGTTGGCTGTATTTTGAAATACTTACTCTTAAACCCCGTTTTAGCAGAAATCTGGCTAATGCACTGTCATGATATGGCTCAAATTTCACAGCCTGAGGAATACAAACATAGAAGACATGTTATTAGCATATTTAAGATCCTGCTGCACTTTACTGATGACATCTAGAGAGCGTGTTACTGCAAGAAGAGAAAATGTGTAACAAAACAGGTCGATTGAGGAAACAAAGTTGAAAAAAAACAAAGCAAAGCTTCTCTGTGTTTGATTCAAGAAGCACTTTTTACGCGGAACAGGTTATTTTCAGGTCTGTTATTAATGCGACAAGTAAAGCAATACAGGCAGTAGCTAACCAGTGAGACCGATCGGAGCTCATGAAGGCACGTGAACAAACCAACATCATTCTCGGGCTGTAGCAAAACCCCACAAGATCAGAAAACAGTCTGCAGTCCAACTGACACAGACAAGGCTTGAAATTATTACTGACAAATGAAATTATGTATTTGCAATTATTCTTTAATTAAAATTTTCAATAATAAAGCACTGGTTTTTGACAACATCCACCACTTCAGGACTGAGGCACCAGTTCACTGTCTGTCTCCCCAGCAAGGATGGGATACAGGAGTAGCTTTTCAGAGTACCTTACCTCAGGCATTCTGGCCTTTATCCCCTAAATGAACCACAAAATAGAATAAAGGCTCTGATGCATATCCTGTATTAATGGAGCACAATTAAGAGGAAGACTTCACCAGAGCTTTTTGCTTTTTTCTTTTAATAACCCTGTGAGCACAGATGTAGTTTCCTCTTCCAACAGCCACTCCCCTCCACCCAAGCCAACAGATATTTCCCAGCTACTGCCAAAAAAGGGTGGAAACAAAAAGTAAACGACTTTTTTGAAGTGTCAGGATTGGAAATTTTTTGCTGTTATTCTCCCTGCCCATCCCAAAAGCAAGTGAATTGGTCTACCAGAAAACTATCACACTTCCAGGTACTGGGCTGTGACAGGGAACTTGCCTACTTCAAGTGGTTATTCCAGCAGCTTCTTTCCTGTTGCTTGAGGGACTCAAGTTTATAGGAGGTTTGTATGAAGATCAATGGCGGGGAGAGGGGGGTGGAAAGAGAGGCATGTATATCCCATGGCAAGAAAAAAGAAATAAGCAGCACACAGTCTCTAGAATAGAGTCACAAAATGTGTCATGGACTGAGGGGGCTTGGTGAATGGCTTCAGGTTCTGGAAATAAGAGAGCCAGGAAACTATCACAGACATATAGGGAGCTTGAGGGAAAACAAAGCGATGTGCCGAGAGCCGGGAGCACATAGTACCCTCGGCTTTCAGAAGCAACAAAGTATGCCAACCTCTAGCGATAGTTATTCAACAGAATATAATGGCTCTTTCAAGATCACTGTGGTCTGCAGCTTGCAAAGAAGCCACCAAGCCATGAGCAGAGGTCTACTAAATTCATCAAACAAATCACAGGGTTTTATAAACTCTCAGAAGTACTGCAGCACACAGTTGTATTTTTTTATTATTAAAATATCAACACTATTTCTGAAATGTAAATAGTCCTGTGGGTTCATTCAACAGAAAAAAAAATAGAGCTTTTTCAGTCAAGCTTCTAGAATGAACCAACTTATAAAAATGCTACAAAGACCTGTTCTCTCCAGCTGCTGGCTAAGACAGACAAGAAAGCCAAGCACCAGACTTGCCCTTCTACAGCACCATAATTCTGCAAGAGCTGTCCTGACCCTCTCTGCAATACTGTTTTATTTCCACAAGCAACACCATTTTATTTAGGAAACATAATGAGAACTCACAAATGTAAACTGATTTTAAAATATATGGATCCTTTTACCTTGTGTATGAGATTATGAGGTTTTTTTAATAAAAATTAATTTTCACTGCAATAAGACACCCAAAAGCAGTAAGTATTACACAAATTCAAATGGATTTGCTTACAGTTCCAAGAAAGCCTATTAAAAACCTCATTCTAGTATACAGTTTGCTGAATGTTCTCAGTGCATATCCCTGAAAAAAACAATTTAAGAATGAAATACAGCCAAACAACCAGCCATTGCTTCTAAACAAAACCTCCTTATATTAAGGTTGCAAATACATTTTAACATAAAAGAATATTAGAAAAATGTTTATAAACATCCTTCTTATGCTTATGTTTTAGAAATAATTATTTTAAAAAGTTAATCCCATTTTTCTTTTTTCTTCAAAAAGTCAAATATCAACATTTGAATAGCAACAATAAAAGCCAGCCATTAAAAAAGGTCTGCTGGCACTTCATCAGGTCCCTGCACGTACCTTTGCCTTGTCAATTCAGCAGGAGAAAAGCTTTACTCACTGCCATATACAAGCAGCACAGCCGCTGGCATTTGTTTTACAGTGGATTTTGTTGTATTTTAGCTATCTTATCCATGTTTTATCAACTGCACAGAGAACAACAGACCTATATATGAAGTTCATTAGGTTTGGCATGGCTGCTTCTATTTGGGATAAACCTGGAGGGAAATAAAAATGTTTGTTTGATTTTTGACTTTTCTGGGGGGTAAATTGGAATATCCTGTGCAGACTGAAGTAAGCCATAAAGCTTTCATGAAGGCATGCATGTGAAAAGTGATGACCATTTGCAGGACAGGCATCTTGGATGTGTTCATCAGGGCAGAGGAATGGCTGACATTCACCCTAAGGAAAATGCAGATTTTCAAATACCCTGTGGTACCAATACTTTGCTGCAGGATGCTGACGGCCTATGCTCTGTTGTTAACCAAGGAAGGAAAGACAAGGAAGCAGCAAAGAGGTAAAAGTCAGAATCTAGTATTTTTTTCCTTTTTGGGGATGGCAAATTTTTAATTTCTTACTACATCTGTTACTAAAATTGACACAGTGAAGTTAAACTACTATGATTTTATGCAACAGTAATTTAATTCACTGTTAGAGAAATTTATTCTTTTTAAAACACTCCAGATTTGTACTTCCTGGAGACAAATAATTTCAAAAACAAGTGGAAAAACCCCAGTATTTCCCCCATTCTCTCAGGCAATTTGATATCAACCAATCACCATCCCAAACCTCTAGTTTGGATACAAAAGTGAATAAAATTGCTGAGCCACATGTAGACAGCAAGAGCTCACAAGACAAGCATATATATAGCAGCAGCTACGTGGGAGGCCCAATGAAGTAACCGCAGCGACTCCTCTGGCTAATGCAGAAGTGCATAAATTCTGCCTGGGGAGCCTCATCTTCAGACAAGCAAAGACAAAGCTAAAAAGGCCTTGTTCAAAGCACTACCGATGCGCAGCAAAATCTGAAATACTAACTTCATTTTCCTGGGAACCTGGGCTTTCTCTGAACCTACAGAAATTAAAAGCCCCATCCCACAGCTTCCCTGGCTGCAACAGTTCCTTTTTTAAAAAAAAATTTAAAAATGATTTTGAATGCCAATCTTGTCCTCTGATTCTTTGAATAAAGTATTTCCTGCTCAGCAGGGCGACAGCCTTTCCACACGAACCAGAGCCCTGTTGGGTGTGGGAAGCCTGCGGAGCCGCCTTGCTTCAGGGGACACATTTACCAGGAAGAACCGCAGGGTTACACCTTTCATCAGCCATCAGCCGTGACTCTGCCGCTGACAAGCTGCCCAGCTCCAGCACCGCAATGCGAAAATGTAAACAAACCAATTTTCTTGTATCACTGATATAAACCTTCCCCACATTTCAGCTGGCAGATCCACACACAAAGCGCTTCAAATCGATACAGCGGTGATTCACTGCCATTAAAAACACAATTTTTCACCCAACTTCCCAGAATGAATTAATCTTATGGAGTTCTAGCCACCCTTTATTCACTTTTTAAAAATTTTTGGAAGCTTCTAGATAAATTTAGTCCCCTCAACAGTACAAGACTGAAGACATTGCAACATGCTATGTAGCTACACTGTTATTCTTGACCTAAAACCCAACCCCAGATTTTCCTTCAGGCCTTGCCCGTGTTAACATCTGTCTTTACTTTCTTTCTGTCTACACTCTTTCCAATCTATTGGTAAAGCCGATGAACAATTCTTCAGTGCTGTGTGATTCAGATCTGATACGAACACAGTTAGAGACAGCACAGCTAGGATTTGCTCCCATCATAGCTGTGCTAGTCTGGACAATTTCCAGAAAAATCGACCACTGTAAATGCAAGATGCAAATTCACAAGGCAAAGGTAACATAAAAATAACAACATAGGCAAAAGGCAAAACGTAGAAAGTACGTTTTGGGTTAATTCCGTTACTACCACTGCTTTGACTGAAGACATCAAAACCAGAGATTACTAACCAGACCTACTAAGATAGGAATGATGATGGAGAAATGCAAATATTCCCGGAAGGTAGAGTTCAAGAATGCAAATACACCTTACCTGCACAAGCTGTAAAAGATAATGAAGAACATCATCATCTTCTAAACTTTCCAGTTTTTGAACTGCCATTGCTCTGACATTTTCATCTGAAAAGTTACAGTCCAAAAGTTGCATCGTGAGTCCAACATCTAAAGTGCTTTGATCCCAAACCTCCTTTTTAGCTAGCAACTGGTATGTTTTGGCCACTATTTCTTGTTGTCCCCATTTCACAGAGCTAAGCAGCTTAGGATACGCCTTGGGGTGCTTTATGCTTTCATATCTAAAGTGCCACAACAGTTCTTTATCCTCAGGAGAAAGCGGGTTAAGTGGGTCAGTTGCTATGATCTCTTCAAGTTGCTTGCGAAGCTGGTTGGGCATTTCAGCTCGTGTCCTATCCCCTTGGGGGTCTGATGTCATCCTGTGCTTGGGCAAGGCAACTGGGTGACAATATCTGTCCAGCACAATAGAGATAGCCATTGAGTTTTCTTTATCCGGGTTTGTTGCTGAGGTGAGCTTGTCTGCATTGATACTTCCTTGTTCTTCCCCTTTGCCTGGAATTTTCCACATGTGGAGCACATACTCCCCACTTCGTAGCAAGAAACGGTGATCTATCAACAAAAGATTTACATAATAGAGAAGCTGAGTTTTGCATTTTGAATCAGAGTTGGGGGATTCATGTGACTGAAGGTTCGTCTTTGTGGACAGTCCCTGTGCTTTGCCACAGAATATCTGAAGATTCAGGAGTGCTCCTTTAGGCAAATCCTTGATTTTGATATCAAACTCCAACCAAATATTCCACAGAACCTCCTCAGTAAAAGGCTTTGATGAAGTCCTCCTCTGTGAAAGGAGCTGCTGCCCATGTTGAATGTTAGCCTCCACAAACACAGTAAGATCAGTATTCCTCGGTAAAACTGGGATATCAATGCCAATTATTTTCACCCTAAATTTCCTATTACAGTCCCACAAAGAGATAGTGAAGACTCTCTCATGATCTTTTCCATCTATTGTCAATTGCTCATGATATCCTGTAACTCCTGTACAGTCATCCACCAAGGGCCACTCTTCCTTCTGAACCTCATCCTCATTCGGGTCAGGAGGATTGTCTAAGACAAGGTGGATTTCCTCCCCATTCTTAAGGCACTGTCTTATCCAGTGAAAATCTTTGATTGGTGTCTCTCCAGTAATGTACTCATCTCTGCCACAAACCCTGAGAACAAAATCCAGTTCACTATGATCTTCAGGAATATCCATCAAAGACTTTTTCTTTGCCATTTTTGTGAAAAAGCTGTGGAGAATTGTATCTGGAGTGTCATCTATTGACACTTTAATTTTTTGGCTAGTTGTTCCTCTATGTATGATTATGAAAATGTTATTATTAGTGATCTTTTTAAATAAATATTCTGGGAGTGGCTTAGATGTAGTCCATGGGTGCATTGCATACAATTTAGGATCTCTACAGGCTACCTCTATCATTCGTGGAGTGACTAATCTGCGACGCGTAAATTCTAGTTCATCATCGTGCACATTGCTTACATCAGTGACATCGTAACCAATTAAATCGTTAAGTTGCTGCTGAAATTCCTGAACCTCTTCTGATGGTTTTTGTTTCTGGACAACATAGATCTTGCCTACCTTTTTCTGTAACACTTTCCAGTACAGTATGCAGTCCAATGTCTGTAAGACTTGATGTTTATCATAAATTTCATACCATTGCCCTTTCTTCTGATACTGCAGAATAAACTGATCTGGAGTGAACGTGTGGTAGAAGTCTGTGGTTTGACTCATCTCTATTGCACGCATCCAAATCTGTGCTTTCATTTGCTCAACTGTACAGTTGCCAGCTATTTCGAGTAACATCATTTCTGGTACTTTAGTATGTTTATTGCTTGTAGGTAAAATGAACTCAATGGATATCAGTTCCATGGACGACAAATTACTTGATGCACAATGAGGTTTCATTCTTCTTCTCCTTCGTTTGTTTTCCTCTCTCATAACAACGGGCTGTTCACAATCCCCCAACTCCATGCCAGAAGAAATCTAGCAAAACATACAAATACTTGATTACTTTCTCATTTATATTTTTCTTTACTCTTATTTTTTAACACTTCTTAATTAAAGTCACAGGCCAGTCAGAATTCTGCTATGTATACGCTTTTTATACTTCCCCTTCCCCTTAACTGCTGGTTATAAATACTTGACTTACATAAACCCCTTCAGAGGTACCAAATATATAAAAAAACAAACAACCTTCCAGTGATTAATTAAAATAGAACTTTTAAACAGCCCTCCCAGATTTCACTGAGGATAAGCAGCCTGACTACATGTTTACTCCGTACTGATTTGTTCTTGCTTCTATTTGATCAAGCACTGATTCTTCTGCTGCCTCATCTGTTTTGATGCTGCTGATATTACCATAAGTGGATTTTCATAGAAATCAAAAGACATGCTGCTGTGTATGAACAGAATGCAATCCCATCAAGCTCCAGGAATGACAGAAAGTAACAAAACAAGCAATTTATTTGCAGACTGGATAGAGGTAGCCTATTGCCATTTTCCTCTGCCTCTCTTTTTAGTGATGAGGAAGGACTTAGATCAAAACAAGCACTTAGGATTCAAAAGTCAGGGACTACTTCTGAAGACAGACCTTTAACTTGCATCTAAATTCAAGTCTAGTATCCTTAGATGTGCTTCTTTTAAATAAATCCATTCACCAGACTGACAACAGCCATCCGTTTCAAAAGTAAACACGCCCAGTATAAACTATCAGTTCGTTACCCAAGAAAAAACTCCCAAACTGATGCTGATGTATTACCCTATACATCAAATCACACCTAAGACACCCGTAAAACAACTTTGAACACAAGTAGGCTACCTAAACAGCTTTCAGTAAACAAAAAATGCCGTTGCTCACAGTTAACCCCCATTGAACAGTATTAAAGTGGAAATTATTCACCGAGAGCTTGGAAGAGGAAGGCAGCGTTGATTGAGCGCGCTCGCACAAGCTAAGTTACATCAACATACTCAACTTCTTTTCCAGACAATGCTTTTGACATGTAAAATCTTTCTCTAACTAGTGGAAAAACTAAAACAAATGTAACAATGCCTTATCAGGTAACAAAACAAGAAAATAAAAATCTAAAAGGTTCAACTGAAACAACACAGCATGCTAACTAACATTATTTTTTCAAGTTCCGGAAGCAACGACTGCAGACACACCACCTCTATAACTGACAAAGCACAAGGAAATATTACCTGCTTATAAAATAAAGGCTGAATTGCTGAAGACGATTCATTTGTTTAATTTCTGAAGTTCCTATTTTTTTTAAAGGAAGAGAATTCACACAAAAATTTTCTTTGTTTAAGCTGTTCTGCTTTTCTTGCTCACCCTCATATCCAGATGCAAAGGAAGTGCTGCACTCACCAGGAAGGAAGTTTTAACCAAGTTGATTATACATATGATTGCTCATTTTAAAAAAAGTCAGAATGCTTTTCCTGTTACAACAGTAAAAATACACTAACAGTACACCAATTTAATTTTAACACACGTGCACAGAAGGCATGCTTAAAGCCTTTTAAAAATAGTTAAGAATAATCCCAGCAATAAATTTAATTAAGCCAAATAAAACATTTAAAAAACAAAATATTTTAGAGAGCCTAACTACTTTATAAAAGGGTTAAATAAAAATATTAGATAAAAGACAACTAAATCTGCAATGTTTACTTATTTTTATTTTCATGACAACAGCCCTTTGAGGACTCCCAACTTAAATTCATTAGTGCTTTTTAAGTCAGTTTCCATATAGGCGTCACATGAAGATGGTATCTGCAAGGATCTTGGTGGTAACCTCAACAATAGAACTGCTGGGCAACATTCCTCCTAGTATTCTTAACTCATCCATTTATGACTACAAACACAGTGAAATCTGCTAGATATTATGAGGTAAGTTTTGTGAAGAATTTAAACCAGAGTTGGACTTTCAACTCTAATTCTTGGAGTTAACTACAACCTGAAGAGCTGTTCCTTCACTAAAAAAAAATCCCCACAGAAAAAGATTTAGGAAAACATGTATAATTCAGAAAGAAAAGACAGAAAACCCTCTAATTGTGTCCTTTTTCCTTGTGACTTTTCCAGTGAAATACTGACCATTTTGAAGAGCAATAACAGTACACATTTTACAGCAGTACATATCCTACAGAAATGATGATTCTTGAGAAGGAGAAAAAAAAAAATGAAAAAACTGAAAGGTCTTTTAGCAGCAGTGAAGTGGTGCTGCCTTTTTTATTTTGTTTTAAACATATGCACACTTCATATCTCAGAAGACACCTTTCTTATTAAAGAAGAATTTTTTAAAAAGCTCCCTCTGTAATGGCAAAAAAATCTGATAGTCTCTTACCTGCCTCCAACGTGCCACTCATAACCTCTGAAATTAACCCTTTGCCAAGGCTAAAAAAACAAAATAATCTCTACTAGCTCTTTTTTCTCAGAGCATCATTTCGCTTGGCAGCTAAGACTGATTTTTTTTTTAGAGGTTATTTTTCTTAAGAAGTGAGTTGGGAGAATACACACTCTGTCCTAGCTCCCTCCACCTTTTAGAGCCTGTATTTGAAATTTCTCAAGGAAGTGGCAAAGTTGCCCTCAACATTTTCTCACTGCCATGAAATCTACCCATTCGGCCAAGACATCTCCAACACTCATCCTCTTTGCATGTGCAGCCTGTCAGCATTCATCAGCCACGGTCTCTGTGGCATCTCAACACTACACACCGCTTTCCTCTCCGGTCCTCTTCCCACCTGAAAAAAAGCACTTGGTTGCTGGAAAACCTGAGCACCTGTAACCACAACAGCAGTGCCCAGGATGACAGAGGAGAAGGAAGCAGCTGGTTTCACAGAAAAAATGGAAAGGATTTGGAGCTGTAGGAAGAGAAAAGGAGCAATGCTGAAGGGCAAAACGTGTTTTGGAAAACCTGTGTTTTGAAATTCCCTGACTTTGGAGAGCTTAACTTTGCAACGCTTTTGCAGAGTCTGTCTTTTGAAGTGTAATTTCTATAACATGTAATATGGTAGCATTTTTTTCTTCACTTAAACATAAGCAACTAGCAGTAAGATTTTTTTCATGCGAACAGGCTACACAGAGGGGTTTTTTTTTTAAATAACCCTCATTCTAAAAGTCATTGTGCTGAGCCCATTAAGTAAACCTGGACTCATTTCGGTTTCACTGGGTTTTGCCAGACCTAAGAAAACATGCTGGTTTAAAATGTCCTCACCTTGCTGCATGTGCTATACACTTAAAGATTAATTTTTCAAACGTATACACATAAATACTCCATCTCCTCTTAAGCTATTCTAGCATTACTCCACTGATCAAGACAATCAAAGCAGCATCTCTACCTCACGCAGCAGAGAACGACCCTGTACGCTCAACAACTGCAATTGTTTGACACTCTCATCCACTTAAAAACACGGGCAGAGCAATATTGTGAAAGGTTCAGATACTCCCACAAACTGCACGAGATACAAGGAAAAATGTGTGACACTTGTGTAACTGTGTCTTCTAACAGAAGACTGTCTCTTCTCCCACACTCATTTGGACTGTGACCTGTCATGTCTAGTCCAGTCCAGCCCAATCTCCATCTCCAGTTCAGCTCTGACCCCTTTTCATCAGCTTCAGAAGTCAGTTCTTGGAGCAATGTCTGTCTCTGCAAGGACAGACACGAAAGTGTCCCCATTCTTAGGGTGACACCAAATTGTATCTATTTTCTGCTAATCCATGTGTAGGCATAGCAAAAACGTGTTTCCTCATGCATATGCATCAGAAAACTGACACTTATAACAAAATCATTTAAAATCACTTCCTAAAACCTTTGACATGCTTAAGCACTACTTACAGTATTGACATTTCTATACACATACTGCAATAACACCACAAAAAAAAAACCAAACCCATTTTTAAAAATTTCTAATGAGCCTCATCAACCCCGAATTTCCCTGTATTGGGAGAACTGTCCTACTGCTGGTCCACAAATCCTAATGGGGTGCATGGCACAGGAGGAGGTGGGCCTGTGAAAGGTAACTAAGACAAGCAAACAGGCTTGCCTTTGTCTTCAGTTGTGTTCCTATCTCATCACTCAGGTCAGCAAACTGATCATAACGAGAACAACAAAAAAAATTGGTTAATTTTCAGCTGGATCGGTTCCCTGATCTGACTCATCACTTGCAGGAGTGGTATGGCCGGGGAGGGAAGAAAAAGGGAGGGAATGGAGCCAGCACAGATTAGGGTAACTGAGACCGAAACATAACTCACTGTAGGATTAGGAGATGAATTCATGAGTAAACTTGTTAAATGATTTTACAACACTGGCTGAAAGGTGCCTTAAAAAACCAATATGGTATTATCACTAACTACTTAATATATTCTGTTACAAAAATTCAAGCTATGTCAAACTTCACTGCTTTGTTAGCACTGTGTTAGAGTTTTACCAGTTACTTATTCTTCACCAGATATTTTAAAGTTTATTCTATATTAGTTCCTGCTTCTTAATCCACCATGTGAAAACCTGATTTTAAAATTATTTTTTTTTCACTTGAGCATGAACTCCTCCCCAGACAACATAACCCGGAAGAAAACGGGCACTCTCTATCGCAGTAAGAATTACCTTGCACACACACTGCAAATATAATAACGTGTTTACATTCAGATAAAGTTAAACTTAAAGATAAATTAAAAAACAAACCAAAACAAAAACTACCATTACACAACCTAGTTTTCCAAGCAGCATACTACACCTATTTGCCAGCATTGTCCTGTAGCAGCAGTCCACTTTGCATTTGCTGGACAGGAGTATGATATATCTTCCTTACACCTGCAAGGATCCAGCGCTGAACTATGCAGGCAAGATACAGCACTAACACGTTAAGCATGAACACAACAACAAAAAACACTTTGCTCCTCCATTCTCTTGTCAGATCCTCTAGCAACTACTAGCTCTCATGGAAATTACATCAGTGCAGGTTCCAATTAACAAGTAACCTTGCTAATTATTCAGAGATAATATAGTCGCATTCTTCATCAAATGTATGCTAATCAGCAGATACAGCCCACCATGTCGGTCAGCAGGTTGCTGAGTCAATCAGACTGCTATCACAGCTGAAATAGCTTTAGGATCCCCATGCCTTCACTATACATCTTTGCACATTCATATTGGTTTCCACACCAGGTACCTATTTGGGGGTGCTTCTGGAACAAACAGCAACTTCTAGCTAGTTCGGAAAATTTAAGGAAGAATTTTGGCAAAGTTCTCCTTAAGGAGAGTTACACAAGTGATGGGTGATCTACCTTCAAACCAACAGTTCATGGAGTCTGAAACTCTGGAGATGGCAGCTGTGGCTCCTGCAGGGACACACTGACTATTTGGACACTGCCTGTCCTTTCCACTTGTGCCTGGTTTTCAAACACTGATGGTTAACGGCATGATCTGATCTACACCGACAGTCAACTCTTGAATGTCCTCAGCTATTACTTCAGACAGTTTGTGGTGAGGGAAGGTTTTGTGGTCTACATGTACTGGATAGACTCCAGAGGTTATTACTGGATGAGGAAATACAGTTATTTATTGTTTAAAAGCTGTGTTGTAGCAGAGCTGACTCACAGATCTTAAGAGCAGCGGGAACCACTACCACTGTCTAGTGTGATCTTTCACTTTGAGTTGTTTTATTCAACACACTAATAACCTCCTCAGCAGCTTTTGCATCCAACCTGTAACTCCTGTTTGGGCCGGGATGAGAGCCGGGACCAAGGCCGCGAGGGGCACGGAGTGGGCAGCACTGGGGGCT
>NW_010326515.1:17730-23021 GCF_000700745.2 Antrostomus carolinensis | reverse complement strand
AATGTTCTTCTCATAACAAGTCTGAACTGAACCTAAACCACAGCTATTCTTGTTGCTAAGAAGAAAATTAACTCTGTCCTAGCAAAACCAGGACACTCTGGGAGCTGACGGGTTTGTGAGGTCCAGCCCAGCACCATGTGCTGTTCCACTCCTGAGGGCAGGTTGGGGCTGGCAGGTTTCCCGTGTGGCAGAGCTCGTGCTGTGGGACCAGCGGGGTCCCCTTGATGCCTCGGGTGGGCTCCATCTCGGCCTCTTCGCTCTGTCTCCTCACCAGTGCCAGGCCACCTCCTGCTGAGCCACCTGTTTGCATCAGCACTGCCATTCCCTTGAGTTTGGGGTTTTAATTGGGTAAATAACCCTGCTTTCCCAAAACCTCATGGTAGGAAATGTCTTCACCCGAGGTTTCCCACAGCTGAGTCTCAAAGCCAGATTCAGGAAAATAAATAATGTAATGGAGTGATGCAGCCGTAGGAGCCGCTTGAGCTGGGTGCCTCCAGAGAGGGACCCAGACCAAAGAAGCCCCTGGGCATTGATCCCCTGACAGTCAATATGTACCTGTTCTTCACGCGCTGTTCAGGAACCCCCACCCACCTCTTGGTTCAGTGGTGATTTCTGGCCTGGGGTCTTCTTCTTCCTTATTGGATTCCCTCTCTGTCTGCAGGCAGGCTGCTCTAGATTTCCTTATCTGGGCAGGTCGCAGCTTCTGCTGACAGTCCTAGGCTCCTTATCTCCCAGTTTGCACTGGTTTTAGGGCCTTCTTTCACCTGACTAAGCAACAGTTCAACTTCTCTAGGTGAAAGCTCACAGCTTGTGGCTTAAGGCTTCAGTGACTTTAGCTACTCCTGCTAAGAAAAACTATTCAGACAAAAGGCTACAGTAAAAAAAAAAAATCAGTTACCTAAACTTAATTTGCAACAGTGGAATGGGAAAACCTGCAGTACAGACCCACGTCATTGGTTTTTTTCTTTAACGTGGCAAGATGAACCTCAGGCAGGACTAATAAATGCTGCAGGTGCTGCGCAGTTATTTTTTTCCAGCGTGTCTTGCACTGCTTGTGGCATTCAGTACATTCAGGCTCGGACACGCAATACCAGCCACCAAATACTCTTGTTCACTGATCCCTGTATTGGAAACATACCAGTCGTGGTTGAATTTTAGCTATTGAAGAGTGGATGACATCTTACTTCCTTGATACATCTCCTACAGTTTTATTGCATTAATACCTAAAAACTGTTTGAAGGATCCTGCCACTAAAAAAGTGCAGAGCAAGATACGATGATGCTGATTTATGGTGGAAGTGAAGATGAAAGATTATAAAGATTGGCTATTCACTTTAAAGTTACCTTTTGACCATTGGCCGTGGTGTTAGGTCTGTGTGCTATCACACACAGTGAAGCCATCAGTCCTGGGATCCCACCTTAGGTCAATCCAGAGCCAGCCTGGTGCCCCAGTGCCATGCTTCTGAAACAGAACATCATGTGTTTTTAAAATACTTCCAGCATTAATTAGAGGAAGATACTGGTAGCATGGAAAATGGGGAAGGTTGTTAATGATTATTTTCAGCTTTGATGCAGCTTTTTGTTTCCGTTCTAGTGTATAAAACCTGGCAGGCCAGTGAAGCACTGTTTTCCCTGGAAGGGTAAAACTGCTTTTTTGGCTGCTACGTTGTTACTGCAGCACGTCAGAAATAACCGGGATCCAGCTTTTACTACAATTATTGTGTTTTATTCATGTCTCAGATAATAACTGTTGTATATTTCAATACCTGCCACGTTATGTAGTCAGCTGTTGAATGCCAAGATTAGCTGAGTATAATCTATTATATTAGCTGAGAATTGCATAGTAGCATAGTAGCAATCTTTGAAGTTAGTAGGTGGAGATTTTACAGGGACAACTAGAACAATCTCTGGGATTTAAAGAGTCTGAGTCATTACAAATAACCTTTCAAGGACAGTTAGAGCTTGTCTTTTTAGATAATATATCTTGCATTTAAATGTACTTTAATCATAGGCTCTTGCACAGTGTTTAACTTAGGAGCATCCTTCTCTGCATTAAACTGTCTGTTCAGCCTGGCGAAGAGCAGACTGAGAGGGGACTTTATCCTTGTTTATCAATATCTAAAGGGTGGGTGTCAAGAGGATGGGACCAGAGTCTTTTCAGTGGTGGCCAGGGACAGGACAAGGGGCAACGGGCACAAACTGGAACACAGGAGGTTCCACTTAAACATGAGAAAAAACTCCTTTCCTGTGAGGGTGCCAGAGCCCTGGGACAGGCTGCCCAGAGAGGGTGTGGAGTCTCCATCTCTGGAGATGTTCAAACCCACCTGGACACTTTCCTGTGCAACCTGGAGTAGGGAACCTGCTTTGGCAGGGGGGGTTGGACTGGATGATCTCCTGAGGTCCCTTCCAACCCCCACCAGTCTGTGATTCTGTCCCTACCCCAAGTGACAGTTCAGTTCTGACTGTGTGGCTTGAGCTAGAGAGAACCACGGGTGGCTGTGTCCACTGAACTGCTTCTTCCAAAATCTACAGGCTATAACCTTTTTTTTGTTGTTTTTTTTTCCCTAGCAGCAGCCCATATCTCAGCAAGCTTCTCTGCAGCAGGTGCTTGCCAGCCAGCCCGTTTGCCCAATCCAGCCTGCGCCCCATCTCTTACCCCAGTACCAGCCCCAGAGCTCTCAGGTGGCAGCTAGCAGTGCACCGCTCAAACCCCTCCAGATATCAACCGTGCCACAGCTTCCACCCGTGGCCCCTTCCCAGGTAACAGCTTTGGAAACTGGGTGTGAATCCAGCCCTTGGAGTAAAGCTTTCCAGCTAATGATTAACGTGATTTGCAGGTTTTGTGTGGCTGTTTTGAATGCATGCCCATTTAATTAGCCCATATGAATATAGCTTTTTCCTAATACCTGTCTGTTTCTTTACTAGTTGTTTCTGTTTGGTGAAGCAAAAATCTCCTTTGTGAGTAATCCTGTGTCATGCCTAGAGAATCCAGTTAATGGCAGTGACAAAATTGCAATAACTGCATTTATTTTTTCCTTTTTTTTTGTTTGTTTTCCCCCTCCCCTCTGGCATACTCTCCTCCCCATCCCAGGCTTACGAGCATGAGAAGTTGCCCATTTTTTTTCTTTTTCTGAGCTCTTGACTTCACCACTTCCCCCATCACCCGCCTGCCTGCTCCCTGGCTCTCAGCCCCTGTTTCTGGTTTTGGTAGCAGGGCCAGACCCTTTCCTTGGCCTGGAAGGGTTTGTTGGTGCTCCTGGTGTGTTCACTGGTGCCAGACACCGTGATGCGGAGCAGCTTGTGCCAAAGGGAAGAAGCAAGCTGCTTCCGTGATGACAGGGTAGTTACGTTCTGCTACGTCACCGGGAGGTTTTGACTGTAAAAATCCTTTTCTGGGATCTTCTGGCTTGCAGCCAGCCTGTTTCAGGACAAGGGTTTTAAATTGTCTTACTGAATTTTGCATGAAAGTTTTGCATTTTGTCTGGTCCAATTCCTTTTAATTTCTGTTGAAATGAAAGCCACTTTTAATTAGTATGTTGCTTGAAGGCTTCAAGCTAGTGTTAGAAATAGTTTTAAGCTTCCAAGGTATAAAAACACCCCCCCCACAATGTTTTTTTTTTTCTCTTTTACTAATTATTTATGCATAAATTGGTTTTTATTACTGTTTGTAAACCTCAGGAATTGAAGGAAAGTGATTAACAAACAGATAATTATCGTCATGGCACAGGTGATTTTACATACGTGTATGGCAAATGAAACTACTAGCAGTGAAAGCACTTGCGATTTATGTGATATTATATTTTTTTTCAGATTCCTCAGTTTCCTGTCATTCCTGCCATTACTCCTCTGGCAGGACTTGACAGCCTTCCTCCAAACCTCTCTGATATACCTGCTGCAAACGTGCCCCCCATACCTGCTCCTTCTCAGTACTTTGCTCCAGCCGTGATTTTACCCAGCCTGCCCATGAACCCCACTCTGCCTATGGCACCGAACTCCCCTGCCCTCCCCATGCAGGCAGTCAACCTTCCTCATACCACCGTGGCTTCTCTGGTCTTGCCCTGCCAAACGATAGTGCCAAATATGTCGGCTGCTACGATACCGCTGCTTGCCGTGGCCCCGCCGGGAGTGCCAGCGTTACCGCCGAACCACGGGGTGCCCCAGCTGTCCCAGCAGCAGATGTACCAGACCACCTTCCAGCAGATCCTTCAGAGCGACGCGCCCTCTCCCCATCACACGCAGAGCGCGCAGGCAGTGCCAGCCGCCGCCGCCTCCGCAGTCGCTTCAGCCAAGCGTCATTCATCCTGCAGAACAGACCCTGGCTGCGCCCGGGGCCGCTCACCAGGTAATCTGGTAATCCGCTGGGCGTGGGGCTGTCACGATACCGGACCGGAGGGTGGTTACTGAGTGCAGGCGTTCCCCAGGCTCGCTCCCTTGTGAGCACGCTGTGAGGAGGTGTGGGGGTTGCACTCGGCTGCAGCCAAACACAGCCACTCGCTCCCTCCCCCCACACCGGGGATAGGGGGGGTGGGGGGCAAGGGTAAGGCGACTCATAGGGTGAGAGAAGAACAATTTAATAATGGAAATAAAATAAAACTTATAATAATATTGATATTAAAATATTAATGATAATGATAACAGTAATAAAATATGCAAATGAGTGACACCCAGTGCCATTTCACCACCCGCTGACCAAGCCCAGCCCGTTCCCAGATCACGATCCCGGAGCAGCGACAATCCCAACCCGAAACCACAATCCTGGGAGAGCCAGAGCCCAAGCAAAAGCCAGAGAGAAATTGAACCCCCACAAGAGCAAGCCTCTCATTAATGTTACCTGATATGGAATATCCCACTGGCATAGCCAAAAGCCAATCTAGCTTATTAATTTAATTACTCCTCACCCCCACCTAGACCTTGCACTTGCAAAAGATAAGTCCTTTAACTTCCAGTGACATCTGAGAACGTTGGTCTGTTATCATTGCTCTTCTCATAACAAATCCCAGCTGAAACCAAACCGCAGTGCTATTCTAGCTCCTAAAAAGAAACCCAGGTCTGTCCCAGCTTAAAACCAGGACAGGAGGGTTTTTATCCTTGCTCTTAAGATGTTTTGTTAACTTCTCAGCCCTGGTCCTGGAGGTGGTGGCCAGAGCTGTGAAGTCAGGCAGAGCAGGTGAGGTCGTAATCCAGGGACAGGTGAATATCAAGGTTATAGAGAACAATCTCATGGGCTTGTTGCAGTTGTTATCCCGCAACGTCCCGTCCGGTCGAGGAGGCACAGAGACAAACCCTCACCCC
>NW_010326515.1:17063-17610 GCF_000700745.2 Antrostomus carolinensis | reverse complement strand
GAGCCGTGACAGCAGCCACACAGCCTGGTCGATGCTGTTACCCCAGCCTGCGCTGATGTGTAGGCTGTCGTGTGCTCACGGCAAACTATGGGTGAGCTGGCAGGAGCAACAGAGTTGTTCTGATGTAGAACTGCTTTAAAACAGTAAAGGGAAGTGGCCATTCCATAACAACTCCAGAAAACTGCCTGGAAGAGGTCTGTTGGATGAGACTGGATTCTGCAGACCCTCACCTCCCTAAAAGAAATGAAGCATAGAACGGAGCTCCTAATAGTAGCACTGTTTACAAGAGAACTGGTTCAGGACTTGTTGACAGAGTCTGTAAATACTTCTATTGCCACAGCTGTGATATGACAACATGAAATGCAGTCTGACCCAGGCAGGAGAGAGCACTAAATCTGTTAATAATAGCGTTCCAGAAAATCTGTCTTCTACTATATCGCTTTGCCACAACATACTGATGAACATGCGTAACATCCCATTTCAACCTGCCGTATTGTGGCATCTTCAAAGCAGTACATCGGTTTTAATTTTCTTCTCTTCAGCCATC
>NW_010326515.1:5843-17016 GCF_000700745.2 Antrostomus carolinensis | reverse complement strand
ACGCGGAGCCTGAGGCGGTTACCGCTGAGCTCATGAGCCATAGTGTTTCCAGTGGCTTTAGAGGGAACTGAATTGGGCCCGTTATGCACAGCAAGCCTGGCAAACACTAAACTGGAGAGCTGATATTCCCAAACCCTCCTGACACAGTCATTATCTATCAAATGTGTGTGGAAGAATTGCATAGTAATATTTTTAGGATAAAAAAAAAAAAGCTATTACAAACACGATGGACAAGTGCAGAGGAATATTCAAAACCACATTGTTCTATATTTTAAAGTACATTTAATAGAGATGTTTCTGTAAATAAAGGCTTTCCAATGCAGTGCTGCTTTAGCAGGTGATGTTTAGCACCTCTGAGTTTAGTTTTGCCCAGGTAAATTATCATAGAATCATCACAGACTGGGTTGGGTTGGAAGGAACCTTAAAGCTCATCCAGTTCCAACCCCCCTGCCGTCAGCAGGGTCACCTTCCACTAGACCAGGTTGCTCAAAGCCTCATCCAGCCTGGCCTTGAACACTTCCAGGGAGGAGCAGCCACAAAATCATACACATTTTGTGAATTATTCCAGTTATCTAAGACTTAAAAAAAAAAAAATTCACTGTTCTTCTGCAGTGTAAACCACAGTCGCTGTTATAACAACCTCCACATAGGCAGTCATGTGACTGTTGTGTGTTACAAAGCACATTGAGTCTTTATTTTTATCCACATTCAAACCTGGAAGAATAATTTCCACTCATATCCAGGATCTGCAGAGAGCATGCAGTAACAAAATTGTGTGACCTAGTTCTCATCTGAGTCGTAATTTTTTAAAAAATATATTCTCCAAATAGTCTAAATCTCTAGATGATGATATTTTTAAAAAATAATTAAAAAAAAATAGGCAGGGTTTTACCTAGTACTAAAAAGCCTTTTTTCTTCCATATTTTCCTTTCTTTCCTTTTTCCTCTTCCCACAAGCTCAGTCCCCTCAGAAAAATACATGATGTTCCTAAAAGGAGAATGTTCTGTTCTTAAATGTACAACTCAAAAGAGCTGTTATGCAAAATAACAACACACTCTCTAAGGTAGTTGGCATCTAATCTCATCAGTCCAGTTCCCACAAAGCGCTTACGCACACAAGTTATTTTAATGCACTGAAGAAATCCACTGAGATAAATGAAATTTCCTCTGTGTGTGTAAAACAAGGAAACGTTTGCAGGATTGGGGCCCTTGGTGCTTGGCGTGGCAAGAGTTAAGTTCTCTTAAATGTTTACACTCAATGGGTGATAATGTGTTCCGTAAGATACTGGTGTATATTCAGTAAGAAAGAGTTCATTGTCTGATCCATACTAGCTACAGGTTCTCCATATATAGCAGATGTTTTTAAAACCCTAATTTAGATTATGAGTAGAGTGTATTTTTCTCTGCATGGACATTGTGGTGGGCTCATTGGAAGCATAGCAAGCCATTCACTATTAACTGCTGGAGAGAGTCCAGCACAGAGCCACCAAGATGATGAAGGGAGTGGAGCATCTCCCTGCTGAGGAAAGGCTGAGGGAGCTGGGTCTCTTTAGCTTGGAGAAGAGGAGACTGAGGGGTGACCTCATTCATGGTTATAAATACGTTAAGGGCGAATGTCAGGAGGATGGAGCCAGGCTCTTCTCAGTGATGCCCAATGGTAGGACAAGGGGCAATGGGGGTGAGCTGGAACACAGGAGGTTCCGCTTAAATGTGAGAAGAAACTTCTTTACAGTGAGGGTGCCAGAGCCCTGGGACAGGCTGCCCAGGGAGGGTGTGGAGTCTCCTTCTCTGGAGACATTCAAGACCCTGGACCCCTTCCTGTGTGATCTCATTTAGGTTCCTGCTCTGGCAGGGGGGTTGGACTGGATGATCTTTTGAGGTCCCTTCCAATCCGTAATATTCTGTGATTCTGTGATTCAGGGCAATGAATTAATAATCTCAGATTTTAATTTCTTACCAAATATGGCTTTGTTTCTACAAATTCAATAGCACCTGAGCAACACACACGTTGTCATCATTATCTCAGAAGAATCCTTACATTTTTATTTGGTCATTTCAAAGCAATGACCAAATAAGTTCAGTTTAAACCCTTAAGCAGTTACCTTTCCAAGCAGAGACCACACAAATACGATCTCACCGCAGGATTATCAACCTTTCTCCGTGAACTCCAGTGGCTTTAGTACCTGATCGTGTAAGTCGGAAACACTCCAAGTAGAGATTTGTTTTAATAGCTGTCTGTTGTGTTACAGCAGATTACTGGACACCCTCAGTATGCTTTGGAAGCTGGAGCCCAGGTGCCCGTGCTGCCTGTGCCACCTTCGATAGTCATGTCACCGCCTTTGCAGTTGCAGCCTGAACTGTTGCCTCCCCGTGTCGCTCCCGACGCCGTTGCACAGATTCATGGCAGCCTTGCTACAGCGAGTCCGCCTGTCCCCATAGATCACTCTCTGCCTCTCCAGCCTTCTGGTCTGCTGCAGCTTCAGCCCGATCTTCCGCAGCCGCTGGGGCAGCAGGTCCCAGCTCCCGGCTCAGCTGGCCAGGCGGTCACAGAGACATCTCAAGAGGTAGAGCTGTTTCCTCTGGAGTTACTCACCAGCCTCACCCTTAGCCTTCTTACTCCTTTGTGAAATAATGGGCTTATTTCGCAAGGGAAATTATCCCTTCTCACCATTTAGAGCCACTTGTCCTAGAAATTAGTGACTCCAGGTCAGCAAATAACTGAGGATTTCAAAAGAAGCTGGAAACTGCATGTTGTACTTTGTGAAATGTCTCCCTGAAGCGATGAGGCAGCAGGACTAAGTACCTCTTTGTCCACAGCTGAGCACAAACACAGACGTAGAAATTACTTTCTTTTAAGTGCTGTGGGTCAGTAAGAAGCTGTTCTGTAGAGTTTCACCCATGTTTTGTCCGGTCTTGTTTTAAATGTCTCAAGCGTTTGTGCAGCCTACCATCATTTGTCTTAAGAAACTGCTTCATAATCTGATTCTTCACTGTGTAAAAGCTCTTCGTGTTCCTCAGTTTGAGCCTTATTCCCATTTCATTTAGCATTGTATTGCCTGAATTCTAGCCTAGCCCTGGGATTTTTGCTTCTTCAGATATTCACAGGCATTCCCAATTCTCAGTGGATATATAAGCAAGATACATTTTATTGTTTTCTTTCTAAAACTGTTGGGTCCTCCTCTCTGCTATTTTGACTTTTCTTTCCACTCCCATTATTGTTTAACCTTGGGTCTTGACAGAACGTCACAGAACACTTCCTTCTCTTCAACTCTTTAATAGATACCCATAAGCAAAGCAAAGGGTTTGGCATTTGTACCAGTAAATAAGTAATATTTAATAATATTTATTAAATATTTATTTGCAGTAAATAAGTGTAATTTGTTCTCCGCTTCTGAATGGAAATGTCCCTCAGCAATTCTGCTTTCAGATTTGTTCCTCTTGAGGCTCTCTGTGCTGAGCTACCTTTCCTCCCAAAGTCACAATTTCCATCTTTTCAAACTAAATCTCTTTTTCTAAATTTTTTTAACTCGTGCTTTCATGCACTTGTCGGATGCTTTGGCTGCACAGTACAGCCTGCAAATGTCCTTAGCGGCACAGCCGAACTCCTCTTCCGGGAGATGTTCAGTGAGGATGCTGCTGACACTGAAACCAGGTTCTAGGTCCCTGTTTTACCTCTCCTTCTAGCAGCAGCCTAATTCTTGTCAAATAAATATTCATTCTGGTATGCAGAGCTCATGTCAGGTTCAATGCTGATGCCAAAGCTTCAGCTTTCAGTGCGGGGTCCATCCCATTAGAGATTCTGGAAAATAGGAATAAACCTCGTTGTTTCAGTGTGGAACAGGGGATAGAGGTTGTCCTATATTACCTGAGAAATCCGTGCCCACTGAGGCACATCTCTGTCACTTTATCGTATCCCTGGGAACATTTAACCACTGTTTTGTGAACTTCATTCTTATTTTTCATCTGTCAGTTAACTCCTTTTTCTTTTTCAATTCAATAAATCAATCCGATATCATAGCATGGTCAAATTGATCAACATGCTGATTCTGTGACATATCTTCCTGAGGCTTTCTTGGGCGTAAGAGGAGTTTCATATCTGTGTATAATCAGAACACTGCATTTTGTTGCTACTCTGCCATAACGTTTTTATGTCTGTTGCTTAAACGTGTGGCAGCAGTGTCATCCAAACCAATCTGAATTGATCAGGCAAGTGAGATTTTGGAAGGCACTTGATCAAGTCCATTACTAAAATTTAGATACATTATGTCTGTGTTTCACTGTTCATTAATTTTGCCGTTTTATCGAAACTGCCTCAAGCTTGGCATGGTGCATGTGTGGCATTATAAGCAACGTGTGGGGTTAACCGCTAAGCTTTTAACTCCAGACTACCCACTGCTTTGGTATCAAGATGTAGTGCTGACAGTCAAGGGGCTTGTTTCTGGCTGTGTGTCTATAGAGGGATTTTATAGACATATGTTTGTAAATATATAAATATATATATAAAAATTTATATATATTTATGAATATATTTGAGGTGCTTGTATATACATCCACCCTTATATACATGCACAGTGTGTGTGTCTGTGTACATACATGGTAAGTTTGTTGCAGTAGGGCCAGTAGCATCGTCACCGCAAATTCTGTGAAAACAGGTCTGCCCCATGCGAAAGTCACACTGTTGACGTCTGACACAGCATTGCAGTCAGTGAAGAGGGAAGCTTTTAGGGAAAATTTCTATTTTGTAGAGAACATGATGTGAGGGTGGTGGTTTTAAATGATGAATTTTCATCTTTTATTGGTAAGTTGCCCAGAAATTTTCACAATTTTACAGTGAAAGTACTTAACATATTTCAGGAAAGTATCCAAAGCAGTGAAGCAAATCAACTTATACTATATGTCCATTCAAAAATAAAATTAGGAAGGTGCTGATGTGGATTTGTCCTGCAATCAGGTTTTTCCATTGTGGTGAGAACTGTTTGTTTCTTTCACCACCTCTTCTGCTTTCGAGGCAGCAGAAGGGAACCAGCACGTTAGTGGCTCTGTGGTTGTGCAGATGCTGATGCTTGGGACAGAAGTAACGTTGGGAGGGTAAAATGGGACGTGTAATATTTTCCCCAGTTACAAGAACTGCTTAAATGGAATGGGTTAGGATTACTGCTCTCTCAACAGCAAAACATTTCTTAAAACTGTTTTTCATCTGCCAATACAATGCATTTATTTAAATGACTTTTTCTTACATTTTAGGAGCAGGCAATACAGGACAAACTTCAAACTCTGTCACAGAGCTGTGAAAGGTATGGTTATCATCTCTTTGGCATATGAAATGTTTTCTTTCTGGAGGTTGTTTTCCCCCCTCTCTCTTTACGAGGCCTGGCCTTTGCCTTGGCTGGGAGAAGACAGGCAGGATATGACCAGGAGTGGATGGAAGGGTGCCTGTCTAGGGACAAAGCTGCAAATGTTCTGTGCATGTTGTGCCTATTTTGGTTCTTCCAGCTCTTTTAATTCTTTAGCTTGGGTGCTGCATCCTGGCCTTGATGTCTGGGCAGTTAATGACAAAAAAAGGGGAAATGGGCTTAAGCTGAAAGAGGGGAGGTTTAGATGAGATATTAGGAAGAAGTTCTTCACTGTGAGGGTGGTCAGACACTGGAACAGGTTGCCCAGAGAAGCTGTGGCTGCTCCTCCCTGGAAGTGTTGAAGGCCAGGTTGGATGAGGCTTTGAGCAACCTGGTCTAGTGGAAGGTGTCCCTGCTGATGGCAGGGGGGTTGGACCTGGATGATCTTTAAGGTCCCTTCCAACCCAAACCATTCTGTGATTCTATGTAACTTCTCATTTTTGTTAAGATAACACAAGTGGTACAGTCCCTGGTTTTGATGCTGTTGAATCTGTATAAAAACATGTTACGTTGGTATAACTGGGTCTATAGTTTATTCCCTCTTTGGGAATAAACTGAGTGTGCCTCTATCACCTTCTATAATGATTTTTCCCAGGTATGTCACGGGGAGCAGTGTATTGGTGAGAACTGTGTGTTGAGCCACTCAAAGGTCTCATTCCAAATGTTAGGACACGTGGCCAGAGCCTGTTCTGTGGCTTTGCAGTACATGAGGTGAGACTCAAGCCTGGCAATGCTCATGACAGGAGTAATGATAAAGAACGCTCAGAGCCAGCGCTGCCCTCCTCAGCAACAAAAGCAAATTTCAATTTTTCCCAGTCTTTATCTGCCTGGTTCTGCACTCAAAAGCAGAAGAGGAAGCAGCGAGGTTCAGGGGAAGCTGCAAGGTTCAGGGGAAGCAGTGAGGCAGAACCCTGGTGAGGAAGGCTCCCTGTTGGACTGGAGAGGGGCTGGGTGGGGACAGTGGACAGGGCTCCCCTCCCAGGTGACAGCTCCTGCTCCAGCACCAGCATTGAGCCCAATTATTCAGTATTTGGATCCGGATAAGGTGGATCCGAACAGCCTGTGCTCATGAGCAGCTGAATGCTTTGCCTATTGCAGGAGCCAGCACCAACTTCACTCTTGGTAATTATAAAGCTTTGGGGTTAGGATTTCAGCGACCCTTTTCTGTTTTCCTGAATAGATAGAATGAGTAAAGTTTATGAACTTTGAAGACACCTCCCTCTTGCTGTTTTCATTCTACCCCACCAAAAAAGTTAGCCTAACACAAGTTGCAATGCCGCAACATTGAAACAGAACCTTTTTTCCAAGAATATGCTGTTTTTAAGTGATGTGTGGAAAGTGAAATCTAATTTTTTGTGACTATAGGCTAGTTTTCATGACTATAGGTTAGTTCTAAAGTAGTTAGGCTAAATAAGTTCATGTTGTCTATCTAGTCTGTTGTAGAAAGGCACATCACATTTTCAGTCATCTTTTGAATTCTAATTTACCTGTTCCAGAATTGTGGTTGAAAGGCTGACTGATGTCTGCAGCAGCATGGAGAGTCTGTGCCAGCACATGTCTCATAGTTGTAGAGGGAGATCTCTCTTTTCCAGCTGCATGGGTAGCTCAGCCCTGGAGCTGGACTGTGCTTCTGTAGAGTGGAGGGTAACGGTGCGTGAATCAAATGGCTGGAATTGCAGCAGAGATGGGATCTGAGCTGTACCTTACGTGCAAAATGTATTCACTTTCTTAACATGCGAGTTACACGTAGAAGGTGGCTGCAAAGGGAGTAGAAATAAGCTGTTCTAGTGCAGAACAAGGAATAAAAGCTTTAAATTTAAGAAAAGGATCCATAGGTTAGCCTTAAATTCTTTGATACCTGTATGGCTAAATGAACACAGGAATAAATTGTCCAGGAAGGTTCTGAAATCTCACGGGAGCTTTGTCAGATCAGTTTACACAAACCTCTGTGAGGGCTGGATTAGACAGAGCTGATCATACCTTGGGGTAATAAAGAGGCCAGATGGCCTTACCAGGTTCCTTCCTGACATGGTTTTTATGAACCTCTGAAAATTTCCTGCAAATTACTTGCATGTTGACGTATTTTGTACATGTCACATTACAATAAGGTTGTTAGCAGCTACTGTTTTGGCTGCTAAAAATAATGTACTGTTGCTAGTTGGTCACCTGGGATATTGCAGCATAAAACCTTCTTTCTGATCCTTGAGAACTGTGGATTTAGAAGAAGCAGTCTCTTAGGGGATGCTCTACTGACTTCTCACTCTTTTCCTTCATCTCCAACAAACATAAACCAATCCTGTTTGGACCTTCTGCTCTGAGGGCAGACAGGCAGAAGTTGAGAAAACTGGACCTTAGGAAAAGAGGAACTTGTGCAGTTCAGAGAGGGGCTGCAAAGATCCCTGACAGGAAGGGATCTGGAGATGGTGGGATGTATTAAGAGCATTGGGACTTTCCCTGTGGTATTGGTGGAAGTGTTCATAGATAATTTCTTAGTAGATGTAGCCAGTGTAGATACCTGACTTGGAGTAGTTCCCTTCGCTTACTGAGCATCTTTCGGTAGCTGCCTCAGTTTCATGGAATCATGGAATGGTTTGTGTTGGAAAGGACCAGTTTGGGCCAAACAGTGCAAATGTCCACCTTTTTTTTGTGGTTTCTTACCTATGTATAACTCCACCATGTGTGAGTGTGGCTTTATTTTGGGGTTTTTCTTCCTTTCTCTTACAAAGCTACATGAGTCCAGATGTCGCTTCGGGTAAAGAGATGAGCGACAGCTTCGAAGGAGCAATAGGAAGCGGAAAACAAGAAGGAAAGTCTTCAAAGAAACATAAGAAATCTACACGCGCTCGTTCACGCCAGGAGAAGTCCAGCAGACCAAAACTGACCATATTAAATGCAAGTACAACCTCTTTGAGGGCAACTTTAGGATTTCTTTGGCTTTGCCAGAGATAACTGTTGTGAATCTTTCCCTGCAGGTTTGCAACACGGGGGATAAGATGGTGGAGTGCCAGCTTGAAACACACAATCACAAAATGGTGACTTTTAAGTTTGATTTGGATGGTGATGCGCCAGAGGAAATCGCTACTTACATGGTAAGGCTTGGTGGGGTGGCTGCCTGCCGTCTCTTCATGTACCAAGTTGCTTCAGCCAACTTATTCTCATGTGTGCTTGCTGACCAAGCTTTCTGCTAGATGTGGAACGGGGCATTAATCAAAACGTTACTGTTTTCCTCTTTATTTTGATGTGGCCTTGTAGGTAGAGAATGAATTCATATTGCAGAGTGAAAAAGAGACATTTATTGAACAAATGAAAGACATTATTGATAAAGCAGAAGATATGCTCAGTGAAGATACAGAAGGAGAACGAAGTTCTGATCAGGGAACGAGTCCCCAGCAAGATACTGATAGACTGGAAATGAACGAGGTAAGAAATGTTAAATAAAGACTTCTAGTTCGGTTCATTTTTCTTAACAGCCAGTTACTGTAAATTAGTTTTACATCCTGTGTTTAAAATTTTAAAAATAATGTTTCTTAGCTAGAAAAATAATGCTTTTACTCCATTAAGGCTTACAATGTGAGTGCTCCTTGGAATGATGCTCCTCTTGCACTGACACAAACCAGCTTGTTCTTCTATTGTTTTACTTTTGCTTTTTTTAACAGGAGAAGCGGCAGTCTCAAATGAAGACACCTGTCTATCAACAAAACGGTAAATGTGCCTTTGAATACAAACTTAATCTCAAGCTTTAAGGCAGTGATGAGTTTATGCAGAAGTTTGCTAGATTCACAAGGAAATCCACCAGTTCCTGGTGGCTGGAAGTACATCTAGAAAACATCTAGAAAGAGGGGTCTGAGAGTGGTCCCTGCTGTTAGTAACCTGGAAGATCGCAGGGCTAACCTGGATGAATCTAACATCTGGGGATGTTTAGGGAAGCCCTGAATTACACGGGCTGATCATCAGTGGTGGAAAAGTCAAGAAGGTACGGGCAAGCACGCTCTTTACACCACAATAACTGCCTTTGCAAGAGAAAGCTAAAAGATTATGTTTGCCTTGGTAATTTATTTGGAAATTCCAAAGTTTTTCAGCTGCTTTGGTATTACAGGGGAGATCTTGGCCTTCTGAACACAATCCTATCTTACGGGTTTTACAGACAAACGGAATGAGAAGGGACTTGGCCCCTGATTCTCTCTGTAAGTGCATGCTGGTGGGAAAAATGAACCCTCTGCTGAAGGAAGCATTGTTTCCAAAATTCTTGTTACCCTCTGTATTTTACTCCATGCTGACAGAGGAAGAAGGATAATTTAGAACTTCTTGGACAAGTGCAGAAACTGAGAATCCTCCAGACTAGACTTTCTGCTCAAAAGATCTGGTTTATTTTTTTGCTTGTAAAGGTCATATAATTTTCTCAGTACACCTTTTTTAATATAACATTTGTATTTCTACTAATGAAAGTTACAAGGTGTGTATAGTTCTGGTTTGCCATTTACATAGGCCAGGCTTTGAGATAAGATGTGGAAGGAAACATTGGCTAGAAAACTTCCAACAAGGAAAAGTTAAGCTGGATAAACTTTACAAAATTAACTAATTTTTCATTGTGAGAAAACTGTCCACAGTACCATTAATAAAATGTTGAGGTACCCAACTGTTACCCTTCTAAAAGTATGAATACTTGAAAATAGATGAGAATGTGTGTCAGAATTGGGAGGCATCACTGTCTCCCTTCCAGAAGAGATGAGAATCAATTCAGGAGTCGCTGCTTTAATCTCAGCTAATGCCGTAGAAGTTGTGATTTTCTTTCTAAACATGGAGATGAAGCCTGGGTTTTGACAGATGATCTGGAATGAATGGAAACTATTGTGTTTACTTTTTATTTTCTTTTCATCTCTAGTTTTGCATACTGGCAAAAGGTGGTTTATTATATGTCCTGTTGTGGAAAACCCTACTAGTGATGCACCAGAATTTTCTCCACCGGTTCCTCAGGGTACACAGCAGTCCGAAGGGCCAGGTATTTACAAACTTCATCAAAAATGTCTTCTTCTCTGAAGCTGCTGTGTCATCTCTCTTCTGTTCTCACCTGACTTAGTTCTGATTGTTTCACTTCATTTAGTTGGAGGGGGAATATGATTAATTTTGTTAAGTCATGCATTTTAAATGTGTTTGTGGTATTGGACCAAATTAGGAGTGTTTCTTTGAGTTTCAGGAAAGCCTCAGTATTTTAACTCTGCTTTAGCTATAAGGTAGCTCAAGTTTCGGTCACTGCTGTTTTAATAAGCAGTGTCTTTTCAGTGAATTATTTCTGCGTAATCTGCAATTTTAGGTTGTAATTTGACTTGTAGCAGTTATTTACAACGGGAAACCCTAATGGCTGGATGTGGTTATCACTGCAGGTAGCCAGGAGCTTTTGCAGGGACTTTCTTTCATTCCATGTGGCTCATTGAGAAGTTGACCTGATGTTTGTGTTCTTTCTAGACCTGGAGCAGTCGGACGATCAGCAGACGAGCTCTGTAGTGTTGGATCTGCCTGGTGTCCCAGCTGGTCAGCAGCTTCCCCTACAAGCGGGTCTATGTGACAGCCCCATCGCAGCCTCTCCATCTTTGGTACAAGTTCCTGCTGCAGCATCTGCTGTCTTACCCAGCCAGGTGGAGTTTCCAGCTCTGGCACTACCAGGATCAGCTCCAAATGTCCTGGAGCAGGCGGCTGCTAACGGCGGGCAGCTGGAGTATCCTCCACTAAAGGCAGTGGTGCCCGCTCAGCCAGGCGCTCCTGCTCCCCGTGCTGCCATGCCAG
>NW_010326515.1:0-5820 GCF_000700745.2 Antrostomus carolinensis | reverse complement strand
GGGGCGCCCAGGCCGGAGGACCCTCCCACCACTCTGCAGCATCTTCAGCCACTGCCCGACGAGGGCACGTGTGTCCCTGACGTGGAGATAGCTTGTTGCAGCGTCGGGGCGCCCAAGTCAGTCCCAGCAGCTGCTGCGAAGGCGGCGGAGCTCTGCCCGCTCCCTGTTCTCCCCGATGCCGTGGTGCTGGAGCGGCAGCCTGCGGCGCAGGGCCCTCACTTGGCAGAGGCCGGCCAGCCTGGCGTGCTGCAGCACACCTTTGTCAGCCAAGCATTCCCCGATGCCTTCGTCAGCCAGGCTTTCCCTGCCGCCGCCGCATCCGACCCTCTGGATCCCAGCTCCAGAGCCCCACTCAGGTGCCAGTGCCTGCGCCCCAGCAGCACCCGCTGCTGTCCCAGGCTCAGCCTGGTGCTGGCACAGGGATCAGCCTGCTCCAGCAGCAGCAGCCCAGCACCGCCGAGTCCGATGGAGAGGGACCGCCCAGGGTGGACTTTGTTGACAATACAATAAAAAGCCTCGATGAGAAACTGCGCAATTTACTGTACCAGGAATACGTTCCTACTTCTTCTGCATCAGCAGGGACTCCAGACGCCTCTGTCCCATTAGAACAGGACGACAGTGAATTTAACTTGCCGCCTTTTCCCGAAGATCAAGTTCCCACATTGGTGTTGGATTTGAGAGCCCCAGGCCAGGAGGTGAAAGCTGCGGCCGAGCCCCAGTCGGTGCCACTCATACCCTTGGAGATGTCACCCCACCCCATACTGGTTAGTACAGCAATGACTCTGCCCCTTCCACCCCCAAATCCAGCTGTTAGGGACAGCACCAACACAGAGCTTGGAACCAATGAGCCTGTGGTAGGACACGTAGAGATTTCCTGCTGCTCTGAACGTTTCATGTTTCTGCTCCTGGGTGTGTTACCTTTTGTCTGTTGACTCCTTTCCCATGTGAGTTTTTACTATCAGATGCATTCCGACTCATTTTACATAAACGCTTGTTAGTGAAAACCAAACTTTTCCTTTGGGTTTAAAAGTGATACAGTATCTTAGTTCATTCCCCTTCTCTTGTGTCCTGTTTCTTAAGCAGGCAGAAGCGTGGTGAATTTTTTGTAGTTTAAGAATGTAAAACACATGAAGTCACATAGTCATTCAAGTTCTGATAAAGGCGATCATGCCTCAATAGGATTTTTTAAAATATATCCACTAATGACAGTGATTATAATGCCTGCCTTCCAAGTCAGTCTGCATAAAATAACACTTCAGGAGCCTTTGCTTTGTACAAGTGCTGCAGCTGAAGAAAGACCCTCTGTAGGCAGAAGCTTGCTCTGCTTCCAGTAATGATTTTGTCTTCCCCTGAACTTGGCAGAGCAAGACTTCGCTGGGCAGCACCTAAGGAAAGCTGGAGCAGATGGTCTGGGTCATTACTCAGTGTCTCAATCCTGCACCTGTGTTGTGTTCTTTCAGATAAAAATCACAAGTTTAGGAAATTCAACAGATTTGCAGTGCTTTCTGCTAGAAGATCAGTGTATATCTTAATTGAAAAGTAGCACTTCTGGAGAGAATTGCATCAGCATGAGGCTGTTCTGTGTAGTGTCTGAACTGAATCAGCTGCTTGAAAGATGCTGTATGGTACAGGAAAGAGGCTGCACTTGAATAACTCTTTGGAGCGTATTGTTTATAATGATAAGTGACTTTCTACAGCAGATAAAATTATCTCGCTGTGAAAGGTGTTATGTCTCTCCAGTAATCTGAATTTGTCCTGTTGAAATCTGTGCCAATAAGAAAAGAGGGATATAGAATTTCTGAAGACAGACACAGATGAAGAATGTACAGTCTGGCTGGAAAAGCTAACTAGAACAAAGCCCCACACTGATACATATAATTTAGTGTCTGTTTTTTAGTAACTTAGGCTGCAGTTCCCTCTGTGACTGCCACTGCTTTTTTCTTCCAAGGGAGGAAAAAAAATGGAGGAGTTGAAGGAAAAGCTCCACAGACACGATAAAAGAGTTTAATATTCTACAATAATGAGACAGAGGGAAGGAGAATGCATTGCCTTTCTGCTTTGTGCGTGAGATTGAAATTCTTTTTCTTTTTTCTTTTTACCGAAAGTTTGAAAAGTCAGAGGTCACCGGCATTGGTGCTCATTCCTCAGCAGCAGGAGGTGGGTCAGCGAGCAGAAAAGGTAATGCCGCTTTCCATGACGGAGAGCAGTGATGCATCCGTACGAGCGCGTGGTCCCCCTCTCCAGTGTCCCCTCGGTGCTCACCCCTCTGGTTAACTGCAGCCCGAGGCATTTCTGATCCTATTTGTAATATAACTCACGTTAAACATCTCACTTCTCTCAAGCTTCCTAGAAAGAAACTGCCTCACAGGCGGATTTATTTTAAACCATAAATATGTAATACATCTATGGTGTAGGTATAGGGTTTTCACATGGAAGGCTACTTTCCCAATAATGAATTTCCAATGCCTTTAAAAAGTCCAAACAGAAAGTCCCTCAGATTTTCTGGGTTTCATAAAAATATGTTGACAAAAATTACATAATTGAGGGTGGCCCCTCTTGGGGGAAGCCTGCAAGATTTTCAAGGAAGTTCTGCAGAGAACTAGTAAAGAGTACATTTCTTTAGGTACTGTGATAGTGTAACTTGGCTGGCAGCCAAACAAGACACAGCCACTCACAGCCCCCCTTTTCCCCCCAGGGAATCAGGGAGAGAATTGGAGGGATAACGGTGAGGAGACGTGTAGGTTGAGATAAGAACAATTTAATAATTAGAGTAAAATAAAATTAAAATAGTAATAATAATAATGATAACAACTATATATATACACACAAATGAGTGATGCAGAGTACAGTTGCTCACCACCAACCGATAGCGATCCCGGAGGAGTGAAAAGGAACCCCGAGCTCACAATCCCAGAAAAGCGAGCCCAAGCGATTCCCGAGACAATCCCCCCACTTTCCAGGCAGCCCTGGTTAACCTACTGACCATGACATGATATGACATGGAATATCTCATTGGCACATCCAACTGGCAATTCTACTAGACTTCCCCCCTCCCAGTCCTTTGCACCTGCAAACTACCCAAACATGGTGTCCTTGTACCTCATCAACATTCTTCTCATAACAAATCCCACTCAAACCAGAACACAGCGCTTTCTAGCTACTGAGAAGAAAAATAACTTTATTCAGCAAAAAACAGGATAGGTACTTGTAAATACAACAGCACTTTCTATGATAACATAGCAGGAGCCCCAGTAAGAAACTGGGTATTTCTCATGCTCCATTTGCCTGTCTTCCAAGTCATGGGAAGTTTTAGGGCTGAGGAACCCAAAACTGCTTTTGCTGTCATGGGTGGCATTGAGGAGGGCTTATAATATGTATTTTGTTGAGATTGTCAAGGCAAAGCTGGCTACCAGGTGGATGTAGATCATCCACTGCTTTTAGGTCAGTGTGAAGAGGGGAAATCTTTGTGTAGCCTGCATTCATCTGTCTCGCTACAGGCAAGGAGGTGAGTGTGCAAGTGGAATGTAGCACTGTGAGTGAAATGAATGTATCTTAGATACCGTCAAGCAGCGATGTATCTCACCATTTCAGAACTACGAAGTGACAAGATTTTTGCCCTATGCTCACTCTGCGCAGTGTGCCATAGGAAAGCAGCTTTCTGAAGAGCTTGCATTTATTGGTTTACCTTCAAAACCAGGTTCCAGGTTGTGAAATAATTGCATCTTGATTACTGCAAGACAGACACAGTAATATTTTGCTTCTTGCGTGCTGCTGTGGTACGAGTGGCCATCTTCTGAGTTTATAATTTCCACTTCCAGCAATGTGCGTTTAACTTCATTTCAGGTACTTTTAATTGCTGGTGTCAGTATCTGTCAAATGGAAGATGTGAAATACGAGTCCATCTGTGGCCAACGCAGCGTTTTGTGTCTGTGATAGCCGAGTGCAAGGACTTTTTGAGACATCAAGAGCACCTTAGTAATGCAGGCCCAGTGCAGATGCAGATTTCATTCTTCTTCTGGTTTTCTCCTTAAAAGTTTTCAACTGACTAATGAAATTGCACACTCCTATTATGGTTTAATTCTCCAAATTAATAGACTGAAGAGCATGTCTACCTGCAGGTAGTTTTTATTGTCATCAGTATTGCCTCCTGCATTATAGATCCTATATTACAAAGATTGGATATTTAAATTATTCTTCAGTGTTACACTTTATCACACTTCAGGATCACAATAAACATGTTGGCTTTTATTATACTAAAGCATTCCAGATGTGATTTTTTTTTATTATTTTTTCCAACTTGTAAAACAGGTTCAACTGCAAGCATCACTTCACCTCCTGCCGCGACAACAAAAGGCCTCCTTCAGGTAACCAGAAACTAGGAGCGGTTTTATGCTGGATCGTTACAGTTACTTTCAGAATTAATCTCCATTATTTTCTCCAGGTTGCACCTCCATCTCCAAGCGTAACTAAACAGATGGAAACTTCTAAAGGGAGCGAGAAGGCAAAGACTGCGACTTCGTCTGCATACACAGATAATGTACCGCAGATATCTACAGCAGATGGGGTGATAAATAACCTTCAAAGGGATGACTCTCTAGACTCTGGTTCCTATGGAAAACGGGCTGAATCTCACGACAGCGGTACACCAGCCAAAACTATTGGCAGGTTTTCAGTCATCAGCACGCAAGATGAATTAACTTTAACAGCGCCGCACTGCTTAAGGTTCTCGGCACCCCCAGACGTCTATTTGGACGAGCTACCTTCCAGCCCTGATCTGAAGACAGCTGTCCGGCGGGTGCAGACAGCCTCTTCTGTTGATGTCCTCTGTGACCAGGGTTCGAGTGATTCTGCTGATGAGCCTTTCCATCACCAGCCGCCTGCTGCCGCCCAGCCGTCCCCCCCGAGCAGTAGTGCGGCCACTGACTTAATTAAAAAAGCAGCTGCTTTTCTGCAGAGATCTGGCAAAGCTGGCTCGCCAGGCCTCGATTCACCCAACGGTCAAGGAACAAAAATTCCTACCATCAACATAACATCTTTCCACTCGCAGTCGTCGTACATGAGCAGCGACAACGACTCGGAGTTTGAAGACGCAGATATGAAGAAAGAATTGCAGAACCTGAGAGAAAAGTATGTCAGGTTTGCAAACACTGCTAGGGCAGCTTGTGTTCAGATACCTGGGCAACATCTCTACGTATGATGAGTGAATGTGTGGTTTTCAGAGCTGTAATGAGTAAACTGGTTCTGGGCAAATAAGGCATCCCTGGGACCTTCCCCCCCAAATATCGTACTGCATCCTTTTATGCATCACTTTATTTGTCAGCTCCATTTAGAAGAATAATTCAATCCTAACTTTTTTAAACCCCAAAGCATTTCTGCTGCAGTGTCCAGTTTCCTTACTGAGAAGCTGTTTTGATACGGTGACAAACAATAGCACTTATTACGTATGTGACAGTAGGTTCCCATGCGGATGCTATTTAAGGCAGCATAAAAATAACCGGGATGCCCGCGTAGACAGCTGCAGCAGTGTTCCCTCCCTGCCCTCTCTGCAAGGGTGATTCAGACGATCAGCTTGACAGACCCATCCCTATTCCCAGCTTTCCTTTCGCAGTAGATAACCCAGTATCTACTAGGCAGGTAGGACCCTCACTTCACCTCCCAGCCCATCCCTCGTCATCAGTCCAGCCTTGGCAGGAGACTGTGTGAGCTTGGCAGGAGACTGTCATGCTGTCAGTCCCAAGAGCTGTGGTGGTTTCACTGGGTGAGCACTTCACTAACAGCCAACGCTGTTAACTCACTGCCCCCCACCCCCAGTGGGGGGAT
>NW_010326514.1:0-21481 GCF_000700745.2 Antrostomus carolinensis | reverse complement strand
GTAACTCTCAGATTTGTTTCTGGCAGTTCTCTTTAGTGTGTTCTCTTCTTCAATGAAGAGAACATACTAAAGACTTCTGGAGACTGTCAGTGTAAAGTAATGGAATTTTTCTAGCATCTTGGCTATTCTCTGTCCCTGGAAAATTTCTAAGTCATTGTTCTAATGTTCTAATTAGAAATTAGAAAATTTCTAATCCATGTTCCTTGTAACACCAGAATATTACTGTGTGCAAAAAATATATTAGACAGACAGTAAGAGGGAGATCAAAGGAGCCATCATTCTTGGCTGAATTTTGTTGATTTTCCTTTAAGAAATCTATTTAGGAATTAAAGCAACTTTAGCTCCTTCTAAGTTCCTGGAAGGAAAGAGAAGGACTGCAGATTTGAGACACTAGATGACATCCAGGGAGGGATCTCTCTCTCTCTCTCTCTCTCTCTCTCTCTCTCTCCCCATCTCTCTCTCTCTATGTATGGAGAGCTAGTGGATGCTCCTATATTTCCCTCTTGTAAGAAGAGCTCAAGGTCTTTCTTGCTATTAATGTTCCCCCTAGTCCTGACACATGGAATATTTTAGGAGACACAAGTTTTTCTAAGATTTCTCTGGAGCAGTGGTGATTCTCAGTCTTTGTTCTTCTGTCTTCATAATAAGCTGTGGTAGAGAGTTGTACATGGTATCTTTCTTGAAAAAAGTACAAATATCCTTATCTAATTAAAATGCTCTGCTTTGTTTTACTCTGTGGTTTTGACAAACAATGACATCTCTCCAAAGTCTGCCAGTGTGATAGATATTAAGCGTAAATCATATTAGCTTGTGTTAACATGTCCCTTGGAACAATACCTTGCCATAAGTTCTCTTGTTACCCCTGGGAATAAGCAGAGAATTCAGCTCCCATTTACATCACTCATTGGAGAACTTTATTGATGCAGCAACCCCAGATCTGGTACAAAGTAATGACAGCATGAAATAATGATTGAATTAATTCTTGCTAATGGAGTTCTACTTACTAGTGTGGTATTGGGGAAAAAAGGAGGCAATAGTGATTTTTTTTATTTTCTTTTTTTTTTAATATGCTAAGATGATTTATCCATTGGAATTCACCTTTGCAGTACCTGCCTCTTATCTACATACAAGAGCAATGGGGTATGAACCATATATGTCCACTGAATGGATGATTCCTTATGCGAAAGATGTTAAAACATTAAGTAACAGTATATAGAATCAAATATGAATTTTCTCAAATAATTCTGCTCTAAAAAACGCTCAGATAATATATTTGTGTGTGTTGTGTTGGTATTTCTATATAGCATAATCCATATTATTTTTAATAGGATTCAGGATGGCTCTTTTATCTTCCACTCAGTTGCTGCACTACATCATTTGGTCTTTCTTTGGTCTTTCTTTGTTCTTACTACACAGGATATGTTGCTGTGCATTCTCTTTCTGTACATATGTATAACAAGAGAGAAGTGCACACAAAGTGAAAAACAATCATTTTAAAAATTTCATCTAAAGAGTAGGAGAAATAATTCAGAAACCTCAACCAAAATAATGCATATTACTTTGAATAAGACAGTTTCATAGGAGCACAAAGTAGAAATAGTAATTCTCAGTTGTGGCAATGTAATTTTCCACCCTCCAGCTGAAGACAAGATAAAAGCAAAGACCTGACCCTAGAGTCCCATTTGTGTTTTGAGATCATGAGATTACATCAAAATCTCAGCCTATATTTCAAGGGTGGTTTCTAGCCCTCATGTGGAGAAAAGCTTGACAATGTGGACTTGTAGTACCCGTTCAGACAGACACGGTACAATGAATATCTGAATATACAGAAAACCCCAAACTATCAGAGTAGCTATATACACCAGGAAAGATATACAACATAAACTATTAGTCCTATAGCCACTATAAATATCAAATAGAGGAACACATTTAAATGTTATTGGATAATCAAAGAAATAGCAATACTTTCCTCTGTTGTTAATAGTATGATACCTATTTTTCTTTTTAATAAGGTAGTTCCTAGCATGCTACTACTGTGAAAATTCAGTCCCCTTCTTTTTAAGTTAAATAATGAACAGTCAAACAAAAAGTCTGATGTAAGTCTCATGTAAAGTCATTGATGTACTTGAGGGGATTTTTTTGTGTTCTCGGGTTTTTTTTTTCGTCCCAAGGTGGTATTCAGCTTAGCCTGCTGTGGTCTTTGCCAGTGACTTCACGTCCAGCATAAAACCCAGGGCTCTGATACTTGATGAGATTGTGTTGCTATGGTGCTGCTCTGCTCCCAGGAGACAGCAGAGTTGTCCTGATGCTTGAGAGAACAGAGACCTCTCCAGGGAACTCATTTTTTTCCATATGCACATAAGATTGAGGTGAGGACAGAAAGGCTATGAAGAAAAAAAATTCTATCAGTCTTTCTGTAGCATCACAGGGAATTGAGTCGATAAAAAAATTGTGAGGAAGTAGAGACAAGATCAGTTATAAAAGGTAGTAACACACCAACAGCTTATTCCAAACTTAGACACAAACTCAAGATAAACATTATGAGGAGGGATGGGGACGTGATTTTACAGCACTTAAGGAGGAAGGAATACAGTCAAGCCAAAAATAGTCCTGAAACAGTACAGTGATTCAGATTCAATTAAGGTAAGTGCTATCAGAAACTTCCTCATGGTTTGAGCTTTGGACCAGGAGGCAGAGAGAACCATAGGTATCCTCTCACTGCAGTTCTGAATGGGTTCCCCTAAGAGTTTTAGCAGTTAGAAATTCTAAGGTACAAGATTAAAAGCCCTATTTTTCTGCCATGTATCATAGCAGATGATAAAAACAAAACAAAACAAAACAAAACAAAACAAAATAAAATAAAATAAAATAAAATAAAATAAAATAAAATAATATTTACAGCTTTAAAATACTTGCAGCCTAATATATATTTTAACCTCTCATCAGAATAGATTTTTTTAAATTTTTCTAAAATATAGTACATGTTTCATTGGGAAATTAAATGAAACACAAAAAACACCCCAGAGGAGAGTAGGAGGGCGGCACAGTAATATGGAAAGATGTTTTACTCATTTTGGATACTTTCTTTTGTATATTTTCTATGAACTTTAAGAAATCATGTGTCTTAATTAAATCCACAATACTGCAGAGCCCTTCTTCTGTAGCATCCAGAGGATATATTGCAAAATAGGCATCTTGAGACTTCACTAGTAAGGAAATCTTAACTCAGGTAAGAAATCTAACTTTTAAGCAGCTGAAGTTGGTAAAATGAAACAGGACCTTTTTCCATTAAGAAATAAGAGACCAAAACGTTTCTGTCTTTTTATGGGGAATAGTTGTTGATTTCAGAGGCTATTCCAGTAATTATGGAAATGGTAAAATTACACAGATGAATGATCCAACAATGAAAGGAAGAATTAGCCACCAGAAACCTAAAACAAAAAAGGCCGTGCTGCAGGGGCTTTTTTTGTTTTGGTTTGGTTTTGTTTTTTTGTTTGTTTGCTTGTTTTTTTCCCACAATGCTTCTGTACTCCATTGGAAGGAGAGGGTAAACAAGGAACTGTACTTTTTCATTTTAAACAGTGGCAGAAGTAATAAAACCCAGGTATTTCTAGTATTTCTAAGCCAGTGTAAAATTTTACAGTAAATTGTTTGTGATAAGGAAGAAAAACAAAATTAAATATTAAAAAAATCAAACACAATACAGATTTTCATTAACTAATTTCCATAAAGCAGATTTTCAAGGAAGATCATACATTTTACAATTACTAGATTCAGTGAAATTTCTGACAATCAAGACTACCCTACACTAGACCACACCTACAAAAAAAAAAATCTCATGTTCTGTCATGAATTACAAAATTCATTATAAATTGGGAATTATATTATGCTACTATGTTTCAGTGTTTTGTGGTGCTGATAATGTTAAAGATCTGATTGTACTACAAGTAAAATATTCAGAATCTTTATAAATGTTGAACTTCAACACAGAACTCTTACTAATTACTTGAAATTAATGCTGAGGTCAGTTTCTATAAAGAAATGTCTAATTTCCACTGCAAGGTAAGAAATATCACAGTCTCAGAATTTACATAATATATCTCTATGGCATAAATTAATTTTTAATCTATGTATATTTTTAAGAATTAGAAAGATAAGGACCCCTTATCTTTCTATTTACAAGGACTTGTAAGTAGCATTTAAGTTTTCATGTTGATAGGATTTATTAATTTAATTTTACCTGTTCTGACTGCTGAGAGTTGAAAGTACAATTCATATGCCAGGTGTTTTTTCAGAGTAAAATACATTAAACAACCTATTACATTGGAGGAAGGAAGTGACTTTGGTTTTGTTTTATATAACTTCATTCCCTTTAAAAAGAAATCTATTTAATTTTAAAGTTGCCTGCAATCAAGTTTAATTTTGAGCTCTGATGAAAAATCAATCATTTTAAAATGGTAAGGCTGAGACTGTAGGAATGGGTGAAAGTACCTATCCATTTTGCAGCTGAGCCTGCCTTATCTGAGCTAGAAACATAATTTTCTGTTTCAGCATAGACACACTCAGAGAACGAAAAAAAGGCTCATGCTTCAATAAAGGCTGAGAACTCATCAATGATGTCAGGCATCTTCTCAGGTGCACAGCTCCTCTCCTGTGGCCTGAGGATTGCGGTAGTATTCCTTCCCATTCCTCTTAGTTAAGTGTTTTACAGCTACAGAATATCAAGCTTTTTCCCAATCTGCAGCCAATTGTAAGGTGGTAAAAGGTGATGCAGTTAGGTGTAAACCTAGGCTGAGAGGTTTAATTTCAATTCCATTAGCTTTGCCATCTGTTTCGTCTCAGTGATACAAGGTACTGACAGATGGGGATTCTGCTCTTGAGTTCATGCTGTTAAACACTGAACCATTGGCTAATAAACTTACTGCCATTCATGATCACATCAATGGTAAGACCCTTCTACTCCCCAGCTAGATACCTGGGTCCTACATAGTATGACCTATGATACCTACATCCTATCACTGGCTCATCCCAAAGAGAGGAAAGACGTGCGTTTGCTGCATATCCGGCCATAAATACCTGAGGACCTCCCACTCCAGAGCTGAGCATGACTGAACAGTAATTCCTGTCTGCTGCAGAGTCCAGGTAAGAGATTTGACTGTGTCCAGTTACAATGCAAGAGATCCTCTCAATACAGCCAGGAGTCTTGGGCTGAGCAAGGAGTATTACTTTTTATTTTACTTTCTTATTGACACTGCCACAGATGTGTGAGCTGAATGATTAGAAGTAAAGCACTGCTAAACCAGTGTGTGAGTTATGGTTAATCTGACTAAGGGGCTTGTCTCAGGTGAGCTGTAGCTAAACTCACAAAGTTGACTGCCTCGCAGATCTGAGATTCATTTATCCAAGTATAATATTTGTCCAGACAACTACATTGGAATCACCCTAGGCTCCTTTTCTATAGTCAGTAAAGAGAAATAAATGCTTCCAGGAAATAATTAATTTCATGCTATAATAAATGTCTAGGTACAGATAAATCATACTATTTCCCTTCATTGACATCAAAATGGCTTTATTTCAGTAAAAATAATAGCATATCTCACATGAAAACTTACACTATTTTTCAAATTATTACTAGCTGTCATGGTTTAGGCCCAGCCAGCACTTAAGCACTACATGGCCACTCACTCCTCCCTGCCTCCTGGTGGGATGAGGGGCAGAATCAGAAGAAAAAGATAAATCTCATGGATTGAGATAAGGACAGTTTAATAGGATAACACAAGGAGAGAAGAAATAATAATAACAATAATATTAATAAAAGAATATACGAAGCGAATAATGCACAATGCAATTGATCACCACCCAGAACTTGATGCCCAGCATATTACCAAACCACATTGTCTCCTCCCCAGCCAACTTCTCCAGTTTATACACGGAGCATGACATCATGTAGTATTGAATATCCCCTTGGCTAGTTTAGGACAGCTTTCTTGCTGTGTCTCATCCCAGCTTCTTATGAAAATTAACTCTATCCCAGCCAAACCCAGGACACTAACATTCTATAATAAATAGGTTTAAGACCTGTGTGTAATTCCATATCCACATTGCATAAATTACTTGACCTATGTTACTCTAGTTGCAGAATCTGAGAGACTGGTGGAGAGGCTTACAAGTTTGTCAGCCAGAGGAAGAGAGCTGATGTCTCCCAGGGCTCGAGGTGCCAGGCATTGGGTTGTTGGGGGGGCTGTATCCCTCTGCTATGCCTGGGAAATCTGCTCTCCCATTAGATTTTCTTTGTGGATGGAGCCACACTCAGTAGCACCTGGCCTGTTTCAATACAAAGCTTCTTGTCCTTGGGACTCAGCTGTCACTGGCTGGGAGGTCACGTCTGCAACCATCTATGTGCTGGTCTTGGAAAAAAGTGTGCAATAGGAATCAATCTTGCCTAGTGTGCGAATGGGCAGATGTGGGCTCTCCAAAAAAGAGTTTCCCTCCTGTTAGGATAGCAAATAATGGTGCACAGTACTTCAGATTAACTGTTAGACTTGGACAAAGCTGATTGAGAGGCTTGAAACCAACAAGATACCAAGTTTCCCTACTGCTAGTTTCTTTAAAACAGACAAACAGCAAAAACAATTTTGACAATTATATCCTCACACAATGTGAGGCACCGGGAGACAGGACTTCCTGAAAAAAAGATGCAGTGTGTTTCATTAAGCATAAGAAGACCTCAGATTGACTCTGCTAAGACATTTTTTAGGAAAAGAATCCTGTTGGTAGAACACAGCAGAAAATAATATAAACACTCCTATGAGGAAAGTAAATATCATTTGCATAGTTTTATGCAATTCTCTCTTCCTAACAGGGATCTATGTATGGCATACAAAGGAAGAAGAAACCTGTCTCCCCGAGATAGGAGTCTGATAAAAACAACCTCCCAGGTACTTCACTAAATCATTGCTGCAATAGCTGTAAATTAAGTCACTACTAATTATTGTGGTTGCAGTTCTAAATTTATTTTCCAGACTGTTTACTACAGATATTAGTATTTACTATAAATGTTAGTTGCATTTCTCTCTCCTTTTTTGCTGCAATGTGAAGTCAATAATTTTCTGTCAGATCTGAAAAACAAACAAAAAATTCCCACATTTTAAATGACTTTTAAATTATTCCTATTCTCAGAATCCTTATTTATACTGGAAGAGGAGAGTGCAGTACAATATGCTCATATCACATCCCACTTTTGTCAAAAAGATTTCTTGGAAAGATATAATGCATTATTAACTGTAATTCCTTACAAACAAGAGCATTTTTGAATGTGGTCTTTTTGTGTCAGTTTTTCTAGATGTGATGAAAATACTTTTGCAAGCATTTTTTCAATTGTATAAGTTTAAACAATTTTTCCACAGTAACAGGTTTGACTTATTGCTTCTATTTCTAGATTTAGTTGGACTTGGGTCTATTCCATTTGTTAAAATCTGTAGATAGGACCTTTTCTTTCTTTCTTCAGTGTTATTGATTGGTCTTTTTCCCCCCATAGCAAAAAAGAGGGTAGAGTATTTTTAACTTTTCATATAGTTCTCCCTCTCCCTTAGCATTTTGTTTGAGCTTACTCCCTTCTGGAGGACACAGCAGAGTATTCTGCTCTCACATGAAGTGCCCATACGCAGTCACTTCTGCCCATAAGCAGTAACGTACTTGTTTGAATTGTCTCTGAGAATTCCCAAGTAAGCCAAGATCAGCTTTCAGTTCTTTTCTGAAATCCAGACATAGGAACGTCTGTTACGCACTTGACTTTTGTGCCTCCAGATCCTTGTGATAACAAGGAAATAACTTTCCCATGTAATAAATCTGAAGCCTTGCCATTACTTATAGAAATCTATATAAAATTTAGTTATTTTATTGAAAAAAAATGCCAAGGAGTAAATTAAATCCCTGAAAAAATTAGAAACATTTTATGGACTATTCCTGGAGCAATGGCCTAGTAAACAGAGCAATTTTCAAAGGCAGTTCATGAAGGGGCAAGAATATTGTCATGGACAAGGAATGTACTGACCCAAAACAAAATAGAAAGACCATCCCAGCTTCAAAGACCTTATAGTATATAACTGGAGACAGTCTGTTGGGAGAGCACAAGAAAATGAGAGATCGTGATCTTGGTACAGCAGAAGCATGAAATTTTCATGTTGTAAAATCATAGAACCATAGAATGCTTTGGGTTGGTAGGGACCTTTAAAGGTCGTCTAGTCCACAGCCCCTGCAATAAGCAGGGACATCTGCAACTAGATCAGGTTGCTCAGAGCCCTGTCCAACCTGACCTTGAATGTTTCCAGGCATGGGGCATCTACCACCTCTCTGGGCAACCTGTTACGGTATTTCACCACTCTCATTGTAAAAAAATCCTTCCTTATATCTAGTCTGAATCTACCCTCTTTTAGTTTAAAACCATTACCCCTTGTCCTGTTGCAACAGGCTCTGTTAAAAAGTTTGTCCCCATCTTTCTTATAGGCCCCCTTTAAGTACTGAAAGGCCACAATAAGGTCTCCTTACTAAAAAGTCTGTCTCCATCTTTCTTATAAGCTCTTTGTTCATTAAAGATGTCTCTAAAAAGAAGGATTTTTAAGATGAATTTAAAGGACAATAAAACCAGACATTTATAGATTATTCCAATAAAAATAAGAGGCGATAAAAAATTAAACTTTAGAAGGAGGAGCCAATGTTTTCCTTTTAAATATGACAATAGAGAGGTACTTGGGGATGCCTGGAAATGAAAACAAGTAGTGTATTTTGATATAATGGAAAAGACATAACCAGTGAGGAACAGGCAAAAGGGAAGTCTAGATGAACTTCCTTAAGCAGCATTCTGAAGGAACGTTTGAAAATTATTCTATTCTTAAACCTGAGAAAGGTGTTGCAAGTAGATAGTAAGCTGCTATTTCATCAAAAGCTAAAGTTGAAAACAGTATACAGAAAATCTGCAAGTATTAACATAACCTTGATTTGTGGATTATAAGATTTATCAAAATCTGATGATGCTAAAGTAGGCACTGGAGTGTGAAGTGAGGTGAGGGATGGCAAATGGGTTGGGAGAAAGAAGGAAAGCTGAAGTGTTATTTATTCATGTTAGAGAGACAAGCTGAGAACTTAACATATACTTTTGGAATATGGAATTAAAGCAGTACATTGTCTGCAAAAGATTCAGAGTTAAATCTGCATCTATGGCTTAATTTAATGTAAGAAGATCCAGAGAATGAAGAGTTGTGACTGAACCCTAGAAAACACAGAGGAATTTGAAGAAGAAAAAGTCCTTTAAAGGACACGCTAAATAACAGTTGACTAAAAAGCTAGGAGGAGAAACAGGAAAGGGCTAAGACTTGGAAGGCAATGTAGCACAGAGAATATCTCATGGACGAGGATATGGTTAACTGCCAAAGATGCTTTAGAGGGAGAACAGAATGAGCAGGGTGGATAGAGTAAAATTCTCCTTGAGATTTGGCTAGGAAATGACCATTTGAAAATCTGGTGATAGGGGCTTAAAGTGAGAGCAAGATGTGAAAGCTGAGAGAGGGATGAGTGCAGGTGTGAAAGAGGTGTGAATGCCACAGGGTCAGGAGGACACATGGAGGAGAGGTGGGGCAACATCCTTGCTCTTGTGCCCACCTTCCAGAGCAGCAATTGCAGAATCTGGATGGCCCAGGGGCATGGGGAGCATCACAGGACTTGCTCTACAGCTGATTTAAACAGCTCTTTCTCTCACACCACTGCCAAACATGTTCACAGTTGAGAGCACAGAAGAGTCGATACCCACTGCTGGCTGCCCGGCACTGAGAGGTGCAAATTGTCAAACTATTGAACTTTACAGAGGGTGGTCTAGACATTGACAGAGATCTCCTCTCCAGAGCTCTCTAAAGAAGGTGCAGAGGTAGTGTATTCCGAGAGAAAAGCCAAAGGGAAGAGCAGACAGTCAAGGATTTGGAGGAGGAGATTACAGCCAAGTCAAGAGTAGATAATAGGTATCTGCTTATTGTGATGTATTTCCAGTGCACTGCTCAGAGCTCCTGGGGTTTCAGCTCTGTCATTTGCAGAGCGCTTTGCCATCTGCACAGAAAACAGTGTGAAAAGGTGTTAATTCAATGTGGCAATCATATAGAGCAGTGAGTAAACAATGGACTCAGCAAGAGGGACTACTTGGTTAAAATCATATATTTTTTATACTTCCAGAAAGTTTTAAGACAGCTGATTAATATTAAATCCTCCTTGAAATTTTATTTCATGTCGATCTCTGTAAATCATTTGTAATCTCTCCCAGAAAAACTTCATCCTCTGATAATACTAGTGTTCAGAGATTTCCTTTGATTTTTATCCCTTTATAACCCCTAAATTAAGAAAGTAAATAGAATTGCAATTCTCTTCATCCACATGTAACCCTGTATATGTCTGGTTTCTTTCTGTAAATTTATTTTGTGATTTAGTGTTGAAATTTAAAGAGAAGAAATATTAAATCCTGTCCACAGGATATAAAAAATTAAGACAGCATATGTTTGTCTATACAGCACATTTAATAATTGGCGTATAATAGGCATCACTGAACATATATTGTTGTATATGCTACAGATTCCTAAATGGTATAATTCAGGATTAAACCTGGCATTAATATAAATATATATATATATATATATGTATATCTCCTGTTTAAGAATTAAAATCTGAAAATATTCTCCAGTCCCTTGTCTAAAATTAAGCTATATAACTTTACATATTTATAGCCTTATGTTTAACATGCTTTATCTACTGCAGTGAAAATTTTAATGATGCATTAATATGTCTATTTTTCTTCATATTATACAAATTCTTTTTCATTATGCTTTCTCTGCAGTATATCTTCACCTTTTTAGCATCATTCCACTATTTTAAACCAATTATTCTTAGAACTAAATAAAGTTATTGTTAGCAAGTGCATTATTTACACACCTAAACTGACTTTTATTTAATATCCTCATTCTTAGGAGTACCAATAAGCTTCATTGTGTTAATTAGAATTCCACTGTAGCTTTATGCTACAACCAAACAGAAATTTAATAAGAAAAAAAAAAAGTAATTCCTGAAGAAATTCTGAAATATAAAAATATCCACTAACTATTAATTGGGAAAGATGGTACATTTTTGAAACTTATCCAGAACCCAGTTAGCAAACAGTTGATTGGAAAACCTCATGATTATTGTGCCAAAAAAAAAAAAAAAAAGCAAAAAAAAAAGCTTGGAGTTACTCTGAACAGAAGCAAAATGAAATATTCTGATTTTTTAAGATTGCTGCTAAAAATGCTACAGAAAGTGAAACATGGAAATACTTTTTGAGACATAACAATTTTTGGAAAAAAAACATACAAGCCCCTTCCACTGACAGAAAGCTACACATCTTACACTCTTTTAAACAACAGGCCTTCATTAGATGCCTAAACATGTATTTAGGAGCTTGATTCAGACTCCTACTCTTTAAAATTTTTATTTCCTTGTCACCAGCACCGTTGAGCAGCTTCTTATAAGACTCAAATGCCTAATGTTCTGTTAGCTGTGATTATGCAGGACATACTGCATGTTGAATATGATGCTGCAGGCCTCACTTATTTTTTAACTTTATAGGAAAAGATGCAATAGGATAAATTTTGACAATGGGTAAAAAATGTACATAGTCTTTAATCTATTTTTTCCCCGTTTTCATATGGAGCCATAGCTTGGCCATGAAAGTAATATTATCAGGACAAGTACAGTATCATAGTGCAAAAATTTCCTTAGTAGCACTACTGACAAGTTACTAAAGACTTCTCACTTCATGCAACACTGTTGCCAGCTATGCATGGTCTCAACAGAAAACTCACACTTTTGGTTCTCACATGCCATGCCAACTTGTGTCTCCTCCGATGTACAGCATGGTCTGAATCTTGGGATTGTCCTATGCTAGGACAAGAGTTGGACTCAATGATCCTTTTGGGTCCTTTCCAGCTCACAACATTCTATGATTCTATGAGTCTATGATTCTATGATAACAAAATGTAGAGGCATTGATATCACTGTTCAAAACAGCCCTATGTAAACATTTCTATTCTATGCCACATGCAGTGGAGTATGTTGTTCCAAGTGACCTGGACAACTTGCATCTAGAGCACAATGACTTTTGTAGGAAGTGGCCCCTACCTGAGACAAGGGTATGCTTACCAATCACATATTTCCCTTGCATTAGTTTTGTGGGGAAATAAAAATAAAGGGAAAAAAACAAACAACAAAAACCCTTTATGTTTTTCTGTTCAAGAAACCCTCGTTATGTTAATGAAACATTTGGTCCCTGGCAACAAATAGTTTTAAATCTGGGACTGTCACCCGATGATCTCTATACATAAAAAAATCTTGAGGCATACTTCAGCCATCATACAGAACAACTTATATTTCTATATTTCACCCAATGTATTTAGTTGATCTTGCAGTGGGATTTGAATGTATGAGACCATTTGCTGCTTCTTGCTGAGATTGCCTTGTAAATCATACACTTTGTTTTGAGAGGTTTTATAGGCCATTTGTGGGTGGAAGTGAGGAGTCAATAAATAGTGCAGCTACACATCTGACGTATGGTAGGGCAAACTGACTGAAAGTCTAAGACTGATGTAAAGAGATATAAAGTACATGAATATACTGCTGGTAGGTCTTGAAAATAAACTAGATTATTAAAACTAGCAGTATTGGCAAACAGGAAAATGACAATTAATTTAGCCAGTTGTGTGCATTCCTATTTCTGCTAGCAGTCAGCCCAAATGAAAAGATGAACTGAACTGTAGAAAAATTCCAGATCACAGCCTCAGCCCAGCCATCTAGGTTCACAAATCCAAATTAGAAGTGTGACTCCAGCTGCCCTGAGCTCTAGTCCTTTGATTTGTTCATCCTGGAATCTGACTCTGAGCCTGAAATACTTCAACAACATCCACTTGTACTTTCAGTCGGTAACTAGACTTGAAGTTGTGTATGGCAATTGCTTTCTTTCTGCTTTGGCCTCCATTTTAAGAATGGCTACAGATATCTGATGTTTCTTTTTTTAGTACCCACTTTAAGTAATGTTAAATTTTGTAGAGGAAGTTAGAGGTTTCAAATCTTCTACAAGTCACATATTATTTAAGGAAATGGGAGCTAAGGACTGAGAATTCCTCAATATTCTTGAAAGCATCTTGCTCAATGGAAGAGGTATTTCTCAGCTATGAACTCAAGCTGCTATGTTTTCTAGTTGATTTAAAGTATTTATTTTCTCCAAATGAAATAGCAAGGATTTTTAATGTGTTTCTACTTCTTTTCAAGGCATGCTATAAATCCACTTCATATAATGTTACGAAGTTTCATTTTTTTTAAATGCTTTTTGTTTATACTTTGTAAAAAATATGTAGTGGGTTACATAACATCTGATTTATCCTGTATGCCTACAGATACCTAGCAGAATAGGTCTGTGTCTTGAAAAAGCATAGTTGATATTTTTATGAAACATGTAGCCTGTCTTTTGAAGATAGTTTTGAAGGAATGTACCTATGCTGAACAAAATGAAATAACCATTTTGGAATATATTAATGCATGAAGGATTACGTGAAGGAAGATGTGACTTCAGAGCAAAGCATGAAACTATCCTCACCAGGAAACAGAACAATCTTAATCTAGCAGACCCATCTTCACGTTTCATAAATCTGATGACTTTGCAGTTTTCTGCCTTTGGATCTACTTTTCCTTGTACTATGTCCGATGACTGCTTTATAGTTCTAGTGTTAGAATGAAATGATGAATAGCCTTGCATATTGTGGCACAGTAGTGCCACTGACTGCTTAGAGTCCAGGAGAAAAGAGATCAATTGCTTAGAGTGAAGGGTCTCAGTCATAAAATGCAGCAAGGAGGTCATAGGCTCTTGCTCTTGAATAGGACTTAGCTGGATATCTAAGCATATGTGAAAATATTTCCTATGTTCAAACATTTATTCCCAGTTGAGTGGTGTACCACATCATTCCTCCAATGTAGAACACCTGCAGAATGATGTATCTTGAGGTTCACTGCCAATCAGGCAATGTAGCAACAGCTGTTTAGGTAGGTGTGAGAGTTTAACTTAGCTGGCAGCCAAACAAGACACAGCCACTTGCAGCTCTCCACCCAGGGAATCAGGGAGAGAATTGGAAGGGTAAAGGTAAGGAGACTTGTAGGTTGAGATAAGAACAATTTAATAATTAGAGTAAAATAAAATTAAGATAATAAGAATAATAAGAGTAATAATGATAACAACTGTATATATATGAGCGAAGCAGAGTACAGTTGCTCACCACCCACTGATAACAATCCTGGAGGCACGAAAAGGAACCCCAAAACTGAAATCGCAATCCTGAAAAAGCGAGCTCGAGCGATTCTTAGCATATCCAACTGTCAATTCTGGGTTTTACTAATTACTACACTTTTCTTCTCCAATCCCCCCTTACAGTCCTCTCTTCTTGGAAACTGCCCAAGCACAGTGTCCTTGTAGTTATCAACATTGTTCTCATAACAGTCTTCACTGAAACCAAAACACAGTGCTTTCTAACTACTAAGAAGAAAATTAACCCTATCCTAGCAAAAACCAGGACAGTAGGACACTTTGTCCATTCAATTAGGGCAGTCTGTAGACTAAAAGAATCCTTTTAGTTCTTTCATGGGTCCTTTGGTATGGTTTTGTTTTCTTTTGAGGGGGAATTGGTTGTTTGGGTTTTGGCTATTTGAAATACCAGATGGATAGACTTGTGTGTGCTGGATTTTTTTCCTTTGTTATTGTTTACGTTATCTAACTGAGCTTGATCAACTTTCAAAAGGAGGGTAACACCTGTTCTGTGCCTTCAGGATCTCAGAAATCATAATGGATTTCTACCAGGCTTTTGAAAATAAGCAACGTGCATGAAGGGGCTCAGAGCTTAAGCACGAATAGATGTATGCTCCGAGATTTTTTACAGATCTCTGACACCAGTCATGCTGTGTAAATTTATGGGCCTGGTCATGAAAATAGAACAAGGGATCTATACTTTTGCATGATCAGGACCTAACCTATGCTACAGCTTAATGTATCTTTTTCAAGTAGTCCACAAATAATTGCCTCACCTTTATCTTTGACTACTCTTACAGTATAAAACTTGTCATCTAAACCATATGGTATTGCTGCTGTTCACTGACTGGATGACAACCTTTGTAAACAAAAGGAATGATGTCAAAGAGATTTCTAGATAGTTATGTGTACACTTTCCCCCTGAAATCTCATAAATAGTAAATATAACTTCTGATATACAATCTTAAGAAATAACCAGGATAGCTCATAGAAGTATTTGCCAAAAACAAATTTAGAAGATTCAAATTAATATTATTTACTGTGATCTGAGAAAACAAATTATTGTTTTTAATAATAAAAAGTAGTTATAACACAAAAGAGGAGATCTAAAAAAAATTTAAAAAAGAATGTATAAGTTCTGTTTTGTCTGCATGTCACAACTGAAAATACAGGGATAAAAAAAGATAAACTTCTGATGAATGTTTCTGGTTAGTTTAATCTCCAGTATCTAATATCAGCCTCTTATAAGTAAGTATTTTCCCAATAAAAGCACTAAAGGACATTTGAGATAAGCTATGTTGATATATCTACTGGTTGTTTTTGTTTGTTTGTTTGTTTGTTTTCATTAAGGTATTCAGTAAATTGAAATTATTTTTTCCACCTCTTTAAAATATTGTATATTTTTTGCACTATGTGGAGTTGAGAGTGTGTCTTAAGAGACTGAGACAACATTTTAAACAATAAGTGTAAAGTCACTGTTCGACTTAGTAAGTAGTAATATGTATCACATCTACTCAGAATTACCTTCTCTCTGACAACTACTATTATTCCAGAGTTTTACTTATTTTTTGTTTCTTTTTTTAAATTTATTTTTTTAGTGGAAGGTATTTCTCTGCCTGTCACTCTTGATTCCATCACTATGACCCATCAATCTGTCATACAGGGGCCTCATGTAAGCTCCAGAAACTAAAAATGTAATAACAAGTTTCTGTATTGTTACTGCCTTTTTTGTCACTATCATGCTATAGAATTCTTTCACGTTTTGACACTTTTATATTTATGGCTGGTGTTCCCTATCACACTTAATCCTACTGCTCTCTTCTGTTCTGCAAAATGTTGCCATTTTACACACATCTTTTCTGAACCTACTTCTAACAATATGATAGTTAAGTCAAGCCTCATGGGATATATCTGTAGGCTCCCCCATTCTCTCAACCAAAACCTGCCTGAATTTTCTGTATTAAGCTGAAGTGAGATTTAAGGGGTAACAGATTCGCATTTTGCAGTGTTGATGTTTATGTCTAGTAAAACTGGCAATGAAGCTGTACTACATTTTCAGACTCGACTAAAATTAGAATTACCCTTCTATTCAAAATATTAAAAGTTGATAAGTATAACTACAGGGAATAAATAAAGTTTTCCAGTCAAAAGAAGAAAGTATAGTTGTGCAAAAGAACGTGAGAGTTCCTTTGCTGTGCTCTCGCCCCAAGAAAACATGTTGTGCAGGTGTATATTTAGAACTGAGGATGGATGTCATATGGTGGGTCCCTCAGGCTGCCTGACAACCAGCAAACTGTTAAAGAAGGGGTAACAGCTGCTTCCAGTAAAATTGCAATGAAGATGGAAGTGGATTAAACCCAAATTTGCTGCCCAGACCTCAAAGGAACAAGTCTGGAAAAAAGGCATCCTGTGCCTGAGGAAACGGCTTAATACCATCAAATGAGAGAGCTCCAATAATGTATCAAAGACAAAATACAAGATAGTTGAGAGACTCTTGAAATTGGAACTGCACAAACTTCTTACACTTGATGCAGTAGGCTGTTCTGAGAAGTGTTATACCAGCAAGTTAGCTGCCTGGAAGGTGGGCACATAATCAAAAAAAAGTCAACATACCATAGCTAGAACATTGCAATAAACACAGAAAATCACACAATAATATCAGTCTGCTGCACAAACTGACTAGCTACATTTAATTTTATGTTTAAAATATATCTAGATATATGAAGTAAGTGAGGCTCTTCAAAGACATGAAGCTTTCCCATGACTGAGTTGAGTGAAATCCTGTTCTTCTTTACACCAACACCACGAAAACACAGCAGAGACTGTATTTCAGTGCTCTTTGCTGGAGTAACCCAGCTAAGGATCATGTTAGCCCCATTCACTAATCATGCTATGGTTTTTCTTCCATAGTGTAATATTCCTCATGCAGGAGAAGGGAAAAGTAAAAGGGTTTTAATGTAACAGGATTTTACTTGGTGTTAGTAACTGAGTTAGTAGGTAGGTAGCCCTGATAGTAGCCTGCAAGCTGTGAAATCATACATTGAAGAATCTGTAAAAGGAGCCAATAAATATCGTAGGGTTGAAATTGTGTTTAAACTTCAAAATGAAGCTAAAGCTTTTAGACATTGAGGCAATCATATTACATTTAGTTTTCTTTATTTCCTGAGGTCAAGAGCAAAAATCTGAAAATAGGGTGTTGGAAAACTCTAATCTTCTTATATTTTCGGCCTATTCTAAACCAAGAAATATTGAAATTACAATAACATTAAAAAAATATGTTTTGTAAAATGCATAGGCAGATTAAAGAGGCTCAGGTAAACTTAAAAAAGAAAGCAAAGCCTTACATACTGCTTGAGACTACTAGTGCAAAAATTATTGATAATGAAAAGTATTGTGACTTTCAATTTTGCCAAGACTTATGAGATGGTAGCTTCAGGGATTCAGGTCCAGTACTATATGACTTATTTTCCCTATTATCCAGGTCCTTAGAGCTATGTTGGAAATATTTCCTGTTTCTGTGTACATTTTCAAGCTTAGAAAACCTTTCTAGTCCTTCGGGAGAGTAAGCCATTTTGCAGGGTTTAGAGATTTTCTATGAAGTGAACATACCAAAAATACTGACTAGGAGCATCTTGATTCAGGAAGTGGGAGACAGATTTGGTTATTTCCCCATCAGTGCTGTAGCTACCTGGTGATTTATTATTATGGGTCAGGCTCATTCAGCCCTTTTACTAGCTCTTTAAAATAACCAAGTATTCACTATTGTTATTTTTTTTTTCCCATCCCAGAATGACTTTTGCAGTCATTGAAATATAAAGTCAGATGCTCTGATCTTTTAGCTGTAAGTAAGGACTGAGAAAGAAACAGATTCCAAAGCCAAGCAGTTCCATCCTAGTCCCAAAGAACTACATTATTTTGCTGTATGTTCCTGAAGTATCTGCACAGGGAGTTTTGACTATTATGGAACTTGTGTTTTCTGATGAGGGGGAAAAAAAAACCTTTAGAAAATAAAACTCCAAACAGAGCTCTACTTGGACCTTTTCAATTCTATTGATCTAGTTGTCTCCAGTCCTGCTTCTCTAACTTTTGCACTGCAACTTGCTAGTACTTTTTATGCTCTGGACCAGAAATGAATCAGGTTTCTTTTTCCTTTTCTCAAAAGTCCCACAGGGAACATTCATACAGGATTGATCTTGTCAGTTCAGTTTACTCACTCTTTACAGAAGGAAAGAATAAAATAAAAGCTCTGCTCAGGCACACTCTTGCTACAGAATATCTTCTTGAAAAGGGCAAGTTGTACATTTAGACCACTCGTGATCGTACAAGATCAAGGCTAAGCTGATTTTTTGAGTAGTTCTGATTACACTATATTGTGCTAAACTGTTTTGTCTAACTGCATAATCAAATACAGTATAAACTGTCTGCTGCTAGCAGCTTGCAAGTACCAAACCACAATAAAAACAGCAACTAATAAAATATGCAAGTACAAATTCAAGAACATTAATAGTGAAATATATAAGTGTTAAACATTATTTCAGCCCAACTCTTATAAAATACATGTGGAAATTCGGTGCTTTACAGATGGAATAGCACAGTATCTTTTAAAACAGCAGCTGACATCACAGTAAAGAACAGCAGGGAAGTTCTTGCAAAACCTGGCAATTTATGCAATGTGTGTACAGCCAGATATGTAAAGGGCAATTTTCTCACAATGGATCTGATAGATAATATTACAGGAAGCAGGTTGATGCACTTTATTCTGGTATGTCAAGTCTCTTACACAAGGCAGCTTTTTTATATATATGTAGGAGAACAAATACTTTGGTATGCAAAGTTCAGCTGCAAAGCTCGTACTCTTACAGATTTTACGTGCTGCAAGAACAATGCAATGAACTAGTCTGACCTTCTGACATTGTTCAGGCTCAAGAGCTCTATCTCCCAATTCCTTCAGCAAAACAAATAACCCGTGGTATTAGAACATATGCATGAGAGAGACATCCATCCTTAATTTTAAATAGTATTTGCTATTTATTTATTAATTGTTGTTTATCTCTGTACTACAGTAGTACTCAAATAAGCTTTCGTCAACAACTATGATCCTGGACTCTCTAGCATTTGTCCCTACAATCTTTCCCCAAAAAGCCATCCAGGCCAACTGTCCTTCCTAAGAAGACAGCTTTCAAAAGAAAAATATTCCTTTTCAGATGGAACTTATCTATGTATGATTTCTAGCTGCACAATGTGAAACCTAAGCCCCTCTAAACTTAATGTACATGCAGCCATTGGCTTGATAGCCCAGGGGTGTGTTCCTGAAAAAGACTATAGAAGAGGACACAGTCTTTCTCTTGCATTGCTGATGTTCTACTTTCTTCAAGATCATTAGTAAGATGAGATTTGTAAAAACAGAGGGGTATTGTTAAGGAGAACTAATCTTCATGCTCACCTGGCTAGATTGGCCCATCTTCTTTACAGATGTACACCTCAGAGAATTCATATAATACAATGCATTCTCATTTCAGATGCAAATAATTAAGGAAAGTGATGTATTATAATGATCTTGGAAATCTTAATCTGCTCCTCTAAAACATTAATTAACTATGTATATCACTGTTAAAGATCTATGATGCTACTATTGTGATAAAGTCCCAACAAGGCTGTAATTCAGCAGTGAAAGCTTAAACTCTTAAATATAGGCTTAATCTCTTAAGAATATGCTTAAATTCATTCCTATAAATCAAAGAGTTAAAAATGTTTTTATGTCCTATTGACTTTTTAGCCTATATCATTCAGTTTTGAATGGTAAAATAAATACAAACTAGAAATTACTTTTAGGAACTCTGAATTTCTAGTGTCATTTTAAATTTCTGCTTCTCAAGCCATCTTCCACCTTAAAAACAGCCAAAGCTATAGGTTATAGCTCCTGTTGGAGCACTGTTCCATAGGATATTTCATAATTAATTTTCACCATTTTTCAAATGATACTTTACCAAAGTTATCTTCTGTGACAGTAATGTGAACACAGATGAGTGTCCATCTCAACAGCTTGTTTGCAGCTTCCCTCACCACTCCACAGCTACACTTGTCACCCAGGTATCTTATCCACAGGATATATATTTGATTACATTCAGACTGCCTGATTGAACACCTGGTGTCTCTCAAGTTACCCATCCCTTCTTCCTTGTCCTTAAGGATTAACAGTTTGGGCAGACTTCTGCCATGGCCACAGAAGCTGGCCTTCCTCTCACTGCCCACAGCCCCTTTCCGGGATGCTCAATGAGTTCGCTCCACTCTGCTCTACAGAAGCATATGCTTCGCTCAGGAGAACATAAAGGTCAGTAAGGTGAAGGAAGAATGTTCAGTCCTATGGTGCAGTGGTAGTGCAAGTTACTTAATGTGTGGGAGATCGGAAAGAGACACTTATATTTTAGCTTTGCTGTAGTAGAGCAATTCTATGAATTTTCATTACGTTATTATTTTTAAGATAAGTTGAGCTGAATTGGAATGAGAAACTGCAGACAAGTGAAGAAGGCATCCTTTTCTCATTTTGTTTCACTTAAACATACACAGAATGGCACTCTATATTCTTAGGAGTTAATTGAATGGGAGAGGTGCAGAAAAAAACACCTTAAATAATGTAGTGTAGTACAGAAGTATGTTTAGTTTATTTCTAGACAAGCATAGAAAAGCAGATAATCAGTAACCTTATTACTTACTCTGGATTACATTTTGCTTATGTTCTGTGAGGAAAAACTCAACCAGACTGTCCTGAATTCAATGGATATGGTGGGTTGACCTTGGCTGGCTGCCAGATGCCAACCTGGACACTGTCTCACTCCTCATCACAGAATCACACAGAATCACAGAATGTTGGGGATTGGAAGGGACCTCAAAAGATCATCTAGTCCAATCCCTCTGCCAAAGCAGGAACCTAAATGAAATTACACAGGAAGGCGTCCAGGCGCGTCTTGAAGAAAAGTAAATAAGCTGGAAAAACTCGAGGATTAAGATAAAGACAGGGACATCCCTTACCACCAATTTCCATCGTGGACAAAACAGACTCAGCTTGATGAATATTCATTTAATTTATTGCCACTTATAAAAAAAGTTGGATAGTGGGGGGGG